>NC_142369.1:19322500-19622500 GCF_059441005.1 Hippichthys cyanospilos | reverse complement strand
TTGACAGTGGACATCGCATTGGCGGGACATACTGGGAAAGTGCTACCCAAGGTGAGTACTAGTTGCACATTTGTTGATAACGAGCTCACGATTATCGGCGACGGTGACAAGCTAAACTTGACATCCGAGTTGACACTATTCGGGTCTAGTCCGTAAACGGCTTCTGAAGCCAAGTTGTTAAAAAACGAAACGGATGTGAATCCAACATTATTGCTGTCTTGTGTTGCAATTAGCTCGCCCTTGTTTCTAATGTGCTGCCAACTTGTCACGTGAGTTGCCACAGCACAGGACGCAAGAATGACATTGATCATTTTCACTCTGTGGTCACGATCCTTTTTTGCCATATGACTTGCGTTTGCAAATAAAAATAAATGATCAAAAATAGACTGAGGTATAGCGTGATTATCAGCCGGACCGATTTGTGTCAATATGTGGGCTTTTGACTACAACTATCAGCATTGGATAAAAAAAATAAATAAATAAAAAACTAATGGCAATTAAATATCACTTTAAAATTGTGCTAACATCGGGAAATTCTGTACTTTAATTTTTAAGTAACCACTGAGATTCTAGTGCTAATCTTGGGCACACACATTTGTGTGTGCCCACACACACACACACACACACACACACACACACATACAAGATGTTGATTGTTAGGTTGGTGTACCCAAAGCAGTGCTTCTCAAATAGTGGGGCAGGCACCCCTGGGGAGGCGCAGATGATCCCAGGTTTAAAGGATTTGTTTTTGCTATGTGTAATTATGATAAAATAAGGATTGGCATTTTTTTTTCAGGTACTTTGATGCGCTTGAGTTTTTTTTTCTGCCTTTAGCCTGTATAAATACTGTAAAAAGTAGTTGACAGTTGTTGAAAGTTGTTTTATACTACATATATTTTCTTTCTTTATATTATATTATTTTTTTCCTTTTGTCAATGTTAAAAAGGGTACACCTTTAGGTATACTTTTCGATTTTGATCGGTAATAATCTTTTTTTATGGTCGTATGGGAAGTGGTGGTGGTGGGTTTTCTTTTTTTTTTGGGGGGGGGGGTGTCTTTCCTTGGGTGTCTTTCCTCGGGGTGGCTTTGAAAAATATAATTGAGAACAACTGGCCGAAAAACAGAGATTGCCAAAATTATAATATACAGTATGTATTCAATTCGAAAGTGATCACACCTAAAGACAGTTTAGTATGCCCAATTTGTCTGCCATACATGTCTTTGGCGTGTGGGAGGAAGCCAGAGTACCAGGAGAGAACCCACACAGGCTCGGGGAGAGCATGCAAACTCCGCACAGGAAGGCTGGAGTGAGCTAGATTTGAACTCGGGTCCCTCTAACTGTGAGGCGGATGTGCTAACCCATAGGTGTCAAACTGCAGTCCTTGAAGGGCTGGCATGCTGTATGTTTTCCTGGGTTCACACCTGATTCAAATAATTAGCTTATTAGCAAGCTCTGCAGGAGCGTGAAAATGATCCTAATCGTTCGAATCACGTGTGTTTGAGAGAGGGTTTGAAAACCTGGAGTTTGTGCTAACCATTCTCCTACTGAGCTGCTCTAAACAACATTAAATGCAGACTAAAACATGCCTTATTTGTCAACATGGCATCAAAGTGGTTCTATTAGCTGGAACCCTTTTTTTGGGGGTGGGGGCTATCCCTATCATCCTGACTTGCAGGGAAGAATTGACACATTTGTGAGTCAATAAGCAAAAACTTCACTGTATGGCACCATCAGTTTTATTTTTAAAGTATCGTCTAGAATTAATATATGATATTGAAACGTTGTAACTTTATTTTTCTCCCTCCATTATGATGTATCAGTCCCATTCATTATTTCTTTAGAAACACGTGACACTTAATGTCCCTGCTTTCATTTTTAGATCCACAATTTTTTTTAAACCACCTCTTTTGTATTTTTAAAATAAATGTTACATAATATTCATTACACTCATCCTAATAACTTAAATTCCATTTATAGAAGCCTTTCTTGAACTTCAGCATTCATATAAGTGGACGAGAACAGTCTACAAAATCTTTTGGTGGAACTGCGATTAAAAGAAACAAAAGGGAAAGTGCACATTATTTTGGCGGTGTGTACTGGAATCTAGACTTTGAGTTTTCCTTTTTTTTTTACTTGGTCAAGGTAGAAACAAAACCCCTCCTGTTGCACAGTTTAAACATCTTTTGATCCTGGTGGTCACTCACATTAGGACCATTTTGTCCATAGCAAAACAGAGCCTTGTTGCTTGAAATATAAAAATAAAAACTTTCTTTTTCGTGAGGAATGAAGATATAAAGCTTTTTCTTAATTGACGCTAACCACATCAAAATGCAGCTCATGTTCATTTGCTTTGTACAACGTAATAATTGTAGCTTTATTTGGTCTTATGGAGCATGCATTCCTTTGCCAACTGTCAGATTTGAACCTTCAAGTTCACCTCACATTTTACCACCTAGAACAGGGGTGTTCAAACTCGGTCCTCACCTGGATAATCTGCAGGATGCCGGCCCTTGAGGACCGGGTTTGGACATCTCTGACCTAAAAAGATTAACAAAACCAAAATCTCTTCAGTGTGTCTTGTATTTTCATACCATTTTTACCATACAACCATAATTTAAAATCTTGTACTTTTTATTTTTCCACTGCGTGGTGCACTGATGACAGTGATATGATTACAAATGCATTCTTTTTTTGTGTCATCACACACATCATCGGTCCCTCCTTTCCTCTTTCCCTTAGTGCCTGGCCACTTCACATTTTACGAAGATGAAGCTAAGGACTGTTTGGAAAAAGTAGGAGGAAGGCACGTTTACCAGGGTCATGAATCTTCATCAGGTCCTCACAGGGGCAGTTAACCCCGGGGACAATTGTTTCTCTGTAGGGAGCGTCAACAATGTACCATTCACGGTAAGTTACAGCAATTTTCATCTTATTTCACTCTAAGACACTATGATATGAAAAGTGAGCGTTTCGAGCATTACTGTGGCATTTTTGGTTCAGTGTAGTTTGTATGTTGTTGAGTAAAGATACTGCTTGAGTGACTAAGTCTATCCCTCATCTTCTGATTGGAAGCACAAAGTGAATGTCAAAACTGATATTATCTCTTTGACCACATCCTCACTTCTTCTTCTCATTGTCTTGCTTATACGAACTACTTGTCAGAAGTTTGGAAACATCATCTAATTCTGTATTTTTTTATAATGTGAATATTTACTGACTTGTAGATTATTACCCAAATCATTGATATCAAAACAATAAATAATACATTGATGTAGTTATTTTGTAACCCCCCCCCCCCCCCCCCCCCCCCCAAGAAAAATCTTAATCAAAACAAAATATAAGTTGGATTCTTCAAAGTAGGCACCTTTTGCCCCAAATCGGCTTTTCACATCTTGTTATTTTTTTTCAAGAGTTAATTGCTTGAATTTCTTTACCTCCTGACGTGTTTTTGACCATGTGAATTTGTTTCTTAAACTTTGCATGCTTCTATATGTCTTCATAGGCCTATGCTTCTGGCTGTGACGTGGTCATTTTGGGTAGTGACTTTGAACGTGTGCAGATCATCCCAGGGACCAAACACGGAAATATCCAGGTGGGATGTGTCGACTGCTCACTGCAGGGAGGACAGGTAGGGTCAATATCCCAGTAATGACATTTTTATTGTTTACATTGGTTGATTGTTTCTGGCTCATGTTTTCAAGAGACACAACTGAATATGCTAAGTAACATAGAGAACATACTCACATTTTATTAGCCTTTTTCATAATAATGGTATTAGTTCCATCACATAAATGCTCGTGACTATCATAATGTCATATGCTGTTGTTGTTTGAGGAAAAAAAAGAAGAAAAAAATAAATAACAGTTCCTTTGTATCCAAGCAGCTAAGATTTACAGAGAACCCACTGTTACCAAAATTCATAAGGAGTCAGTATTACACAGGGCAAAATTTAAGATAAGGGCTGCTGAATATCATGTTATTATTATCATTATTTTATTAACTTTATTATTATATAATCAGATATTGTTCATATGTTTCCCTCTCTCTCAAAAATGTAATCACAGCTTGTGAATTCTGAACTAACTGTTATTCACTATTGAAAGTATAAAATCACTCTAAAACTATTTGTAATATATACCGGTAGAATTAGCTCGGCTGTCTGTAACTCGGACCTGCTCAGCCAAACTTGCCATTGATCACTCTCTTAATCATTTGCTATTTTGACTACTGAACCACTTCAAGATTTATGATTGAGCTCCTCAACATTTTTTCCATTGGATTGTGAATAAAAACGGCTTTTAAACACCTAAGGGTAATCACTCAGAATAATCAACGGCAACATCTAACGGTTGGGCTTTTGTTGTCAAATTAGGGTGGGAAATCGGCATGCGTATACCCTGCATAACATTTTAAATCTCAAAACATTGATGGCATGGGGTTCGCGTAAATGTATTTTTTTTGTGTTACAGTATATTCCCCATAATTCTTGTGACCATTAAAAGTCATTCATAATGTTTGTTAAATTAAGTGATTTATTTCATTGGAATTGTAAGGTTTGCATTCATTATTGCCACTCCACACAAGCACCTGGAATGTGTAAATGTAGCAAGCAAATCTCATTCAATAACTTAATAATGGTATTGGTTATCAGGAAAGTGGTGGAGTGAATGAGTTTTACTTATACGATACACAATTTTATTGTTACCTTAAATGTACTTTTGGAGTTATTGTTTGTTTCCATTAGTCATTTTTTCTTCATTCTCAGGCGTTTGAAATAAAGACTTCCTTCATTTAACATTTGCTTAGTCTTTTATCGGTCACCTCGTGATCTTAAATCCAATTCCTTTGGCTCTGAACTTACCTCACATGGTGCCGGCATGACCTGTGGTGCTTATATTGGTGTCTTTGCCCCTCTTACTTAATGGCTCAATAATTTTACATGCATAAACAACCTCATTTGGTATTTCAAATAAGTTCAGTGCCAGGTATTTTTTTCATTTGGAATAAAAAAAAAGAATACTGAAACTACTGCAATTGAACTTTTGTTTTTAAACCCCGGTTATGAAATCATAATAAAAGATCACTTTGCAAATGTGCTTGTGTCCATTCATGTGCATCTCGTTGTAGGCTATGTATTTAAGACTCACTTGACATTATTGTGCATGGTAATTACACTGTGTGTGTGTGTGTGTGTGTGTGTGTGTGTGTGTGTGTTAGCATGACCAGGGACTCGTGTGTGTTAGCATGACCAGGGACCCAAGATTGTTCTTTGTATTAATTGCTATAGATAATGCTGCCAATTAGGTCTGGTGATGATTGTAAGCTGTGAAAAACACATGCAGTCCTGATTGAATCATTAAGATAGATAGATAGGTTTATTTAATAGTCCCCATAGGATAATTCATTTTTGCTGAGAGGGGGGACATAGTTTACACATCAGGTAACATATTTAAAGGGAAAAAAAAAAAAAAAACAACAATTGACAACAAAAGGCCCCATAAGACAAAGACAGTACAGTAGGGACAAGTAAACGACGCCTGCTGTTCAGGGCGGCAATAGCTGCAGGTAGTGTAAGTTAAGGAGAAGTTTGCTTTGTAGACATTGCACGGCTGACTCAATATGGTTTTTTATAGGCTTGTGGCATTTTTAACTTGTTAGGTTTATTTTCAGGATAATGTCTTATGTTTATTCTGTGTCTGCTATATTTTCAGAACTACGAAAATAAGTATTCTATATATCACAGTTTTGTTTGGAGTATGTTGCCATGAAAGATATATGTGTTGCATATTTATGGTCTCATAGTATTCTACCCATGGTCCCAAAATGGTATGAATATTTAATTTAAAAAAATGGTTTTGCAACATTAAAAAAAACAACAACCAAAAAAACAGAACACTTTATGCTTTTTTTCCATATATACTTAGATATATAAAAAAGATAATACCTCATTAATATACACATGAGTGCTTTCTCCAAACTTTTGTGTCACCTTTTACAACTCATATTACTAAGAACTACAGTAGCTATTTTCTGGGTGAAAATGTGCACATTATTTTCCATGGAAGTTATGTAAGTTATCCATCCAACTATGTGCTTATAATACCTTGACTATTCATTTCATAATATATTTATTGTGTAAATAGCACATGCAGTCCATTGTTTGATGTCCCTAAAATGTTATCTGTCATTTTTGCCTGCTGGCAGATCGCAGCTTCCTATGGAAGCATCGTATGCATTTTTGAGCCAGTTCAGCATCCTGACCATAAAGACACGTCTCTGACAGTGAGTAAGCTCCATTATATCTTAAGTTCATCTAATGTAGTATGTTTCTTATTCTATTATTAAGCTTACTGAAACAAGCAAAAAATATATATATTTCTTCAACCATCATCCTGTTGTGACACCCATGCAGAAGTGTTGTTAAACACCATGGAAGGAAGTCTAATAATTGTTTTGCGCAGTACCTCTTTCATTGTAGGGTCTTCCTGATATTACAACTGTTGCTGTGGAAGTGTGACCTGATCACGTGTGTGTCACATTTTACATGCTAATTTTAGCCTTCTATTTGCACACAGAAGTTGAACTGCCAATGGCAAAAGACTGGCCAATTTGTTTTGCAGTCTATGGTGCGTAACCTGGCATGGCACCCCAAAGGTACTTGTGAGGCATACACACAAAATGACATGGTTTACATTAAAATATTAATTACATCACTTTTTTTTATTCTGAGGGTATATTTCTGTTTTATCTGTACAGGGTGCATGCTTTTAACAGGCTCAAGTTGCATGCAGTTATGGTCTCATTTTGATGGAGGAAATGATATTGAAGGAAGAAAGCAGGCAGAAATAAGAGACTGTCATTGTGCTTGGAGGTGTATCTGGCAAAACAAGTAAGTCATTGATGATAGTTAATGTCTGTTTTTTTCATATTTTTTAATTTTCCATAATAAACAATGATTAATTACTTTGGTTCTATGACACTATTTCATCAATATAAATGAGTAAATTACTCTGCATCATTCACTAATACATACACTGCCATTTCAGTTAGGTTTTACCAGAGGTGGGTATCTTACAATTTTTGGTCAAGTCACAATTTTGAAGCACTGAATTCAAATCCAGCTCGGCCTCTCTGTGTGGCGTTTGCAAGTTCTCCCCAAGGCTGCATGGGGACTCCGGCTTCCTCCCAAGTTCCATGCATGGAACTTGGAAGTAACGTCCCAAAAACACGCATGGCAGTTGTTTTGGACACTCTTAATTGTCTTTAGGTGTGTTTGGTTGCGTGAATGGTTGTTCTTCTCTGTGTGCCTTGCCCTTTGCCTAGTGCTTGAATTTACCTGGGATCGGTACAAACACAGAAATCACAGTAAAAGCACAGAAAAAAAGAACACCACTTTAAAAGGTACAGAAATTATTTACAACTCCAAAATATTATTTACACTGACAATGCTGAACACTACTTATACTCTTATACTAATTAAAATCTGGTAAATACTTCACTGATACTGCGCCAAACTCCAGCGTCTCTGCTTTCAGAATCATTTGGAATGGCGTTGCTAGCGCAGATGAATTATTTTGATAATTATTGTCGTGCCATTAATACTATAACTTTTTTATTTTACAGGACAGCCTCTCCAGTCAGTTTGATGAAGTTTTCGCCTGATGGAGAATTCTTTGCAACTGCTGGGCAGGTAAGTGAGACTTCCTCTGATTTTGATATGTGAAAATGTTTTTTTAAATATTTTTTAAATTGATCTTTTTGATTATTTTTCCAGGATGACTGCCTAGTAAAGGTGTGGTACAGCACAAGTAAGTGGAAATCTGGAGGTTTTAGACTTTTCACACCCCCAGAATCCTGTGTCGACTCCCACGGAGAGATCACCTTTTCTTTTGTGTACCTGGCCCATCCACGTTCTGTTATCGGCTTTTCCTGGAGGAAGACCAGCAAGTACATGCCACGGTATGCAAACTACAGCGACAGCATTTTGACATTCGCTTTTTTATACTGTTCTTCATATAATTGAAAACTCCAGTGTTTAACACTAACTTGTATGGATTTTGCAATCTAGCTGTGACTCAAATCAAAAGTTTCAACTACCTTGTTTTACTGGACTTACTGTGTGTTTTTCTTTTTTTTAGTCTGACATGCAAACCCAGGTTGCGTTTGTAGCTCAAGTCACATATATCATCATAGGAAACCAATGGCCTGCCTTCAAATTAATATTCCCAGGGAGCTTGCCAGGGGTGCATTTTAGATTGTGTGATTGTACTTTCTGAAAGGTGTGTGTGACAACAAAATAAAACCCATTAACAGCATTGCTCGGTTGAATTAGCACCAGAAACATAGATCTGTATTTCTATAACAATCGTTGTATACAGTATTTACTGTTAACGGGTGTATGGGATATTGTGTATGGGAGGACAATATGTTAATAGTCATGCATTTCTTCTTCAGCCACATCTTATAATAACCGATTTCAACCAAAGGAATTGAAGTACTTAAATTCAGCATAGCAGATGTGCAGGACAGCTACAAATTCTCTGAAATTCCACAGGCAAATAGCAATAATGAAGAGACTGCTCGGAGGGAAGGCATAGCCAAGTACCTAATGAGGGTGAGGCAGATCCTGAATAGTCAGCCAAATGGCAAGAATAAGATCCAGGCCATTAACATCTATGCCTTTTTAGATGCCTTGCCAGTAATCAAATATCCTGCTGTCATAATTCCCTTGCCGCTGAAAAAGATGCAAGTAAGGTGTGTCAAGATGATGGCCGCCACAAACAAACCTGCTTCATGAATGCCTTCAAAAGCAGAAGCAATGTGAAGGGGCCAGATGGGCTGTCAGGGAGAGACAAGTCCCTGCATGGAATGTACCACCATGACCTTAAAGGAGTGGGTGACTTTGAGAAAAAATACTAGTGGCTGGAAAAGGCTTGGCTTAAAGACAGCATAAAGACCCTAATCATGGGAGCACAAGAACAGACACGATCCCAGGTGTAGAATGTACAAAGAAACCTCAAGGATGTTACAGCAGGGTATAAGATGCTAGCATACAAGGCATATATGGAATGGCATAACCAGGTAGCAGGTTACCCTCAAGCTGGATGGATGGCACTAGTAGATACCAGGACATCTGACATCTCTGTGCAGAATATTACAATACTAAAACTATTAACAGCTACGATCCTTCTCAAAACCTTTGGTTCGTTTTTGTTTGTTTGTTTTTTGATTTTTTTTGTAGTTTGCATATTGAGCAGCATTTCAACCCCCTGATAAGTAAAATGCATCCTCCTAGCAGAGTAATCGTTGCGTTTTGTGGATTTGCCTTTTAAAAGCTGAAATACTCTGCCCTGGGCAGCATTCCAGGATGTGACGTTGAATAATTAATTTAATTAACTCGACATAATTTGCACATGAGACAATAGAATGCCACTGAAGAAAACTACCAATTGATTTGACTTACTTCTACCTCTGGGAACTGACGCAATTGTGGGCCCAAACTTTGGCCAAAATGGAGATTTTATATTGGCGTTTGCCAGCTATGTTGGGCCCTGGGCAAACAGCCAGTGACCCTTGACAACAGTAACCTAGGGCTCACTAAGCTGTTTAGAGATGCAGATACAGCTGGAGCAAACCAAACACAACAAGCACATGATGCGGGTTTTCTGGTTAAGCTTGATTATGTTCAGCCCTGAGCATTTTAAGAATATTGCTCCACTGGTCTGAAGTATAAGTAATTTTAGATCATTAATAACATATCTGCTTACATTGATAGTTTTTTTTTTTTAAGTCATCTTACAAACGAGAAGCATCTACTATTTCTCTGTGGTGTGTTACGCATATGAAAGATGACGTACTCAATCCATAAATGGTGCCCTGTCCTACTCTCACATTCTAGTGGAGCCTTCAACCTCTGAATAATGTTTCATGCTTCGTTGTACTTCTTTCTGTATTATTCAAAACATTGAACTTTACATTTACAAAATTCTTACGAGGCATTACTGCTTGACATTATAGCCACATAACTCATTGTAAGAGGAATTGATAAGTGGCGTCATAACTAAGCAAACAAACAATTCCTGGAATCGAATTTGGAACATTTCTCAAAAAGAACCATTCACATCTCTACTCACAACAACAAGACAAATTTAAGACAAACAAAATCCCCTCCAGTATAAAGTTATCGTGATTTAGAAGAAAGTGAATCAATTAGTGCCACTCTCAAAGTGTTGTTTCTAAGAGGTTTTCAAAAAATAGGAAAAACTATAATGAAATTAAATTAATGATTTACAAGTCTCCCAGCTTTTGTCAGCCAATACTCTTGAAGCTCAGATTATACAGTTCTCGTCCCACATTTCAAAAGCATACATGTTGGCTTTATTAAAGACTCTTAATTGCCTTTTGCTGTGTAGATGTGAGTGCATGTGTTGTTCATGTGTCCTGAGATGAGCTGGCAACCAGACCAGAGAGTACCCCATACTATCAGTTTGCTTGAACAGGCTCCCATGATCCTAATGAGGACAAGGGTGACTCAAAATGGATTAATGTTTATTGAACTCCCAAACTATATGACTGTATTGTGTCTTCCCTTAGAAGCACTTGACCTTGATGCCACTGACCTTCTTGAATGACTTGACCTTTCAGGGGTTCAGTGTGTAATGTCCTGCTCACCAGTTGTAAGGACAGTGTGTGCCGGCTCTGGGGCGAGACACTGTTGCCTGAGGACAGCCTTCCTTCTGGTCACCATGGGAACCAACACTGCGATTCTGAGAGATGGGCCAGGTCTTCCAGGATCAGCAATGGGAGAACAGAAGCAGGGACAGCACAGGAAGTAAGCACCTATAATAAGGTGTTCAGACTTACCATGATTTTACAAATAGTTGTCCCTAAATAATGATCAAATTTATTTTGTTAATTAGTCTACTCAAAAGTAGTTTTTTTCAACCAAAAAATGATGAGTACACGAACAAATATGATATTCTAGATTTCAATAGTCTTTTTTTAAAATTAAAAACATGAATGTTTAATAAGGCTCCTAATCACGAGTCGCTCTCACATGTGAACATTGCATTAGATAAGAAGAAAAGTAAGTGTGAAACTGTGCACAGTCCTCTCCTTTGCTTTGAGCAGTGTACAGGTCTTTTTTTTTTCTCAGAAAATATTTCCTCCAACTTTAATGTCTTTTTTAAAATGTATTTCCTGTTTTAGTGAAACAACTCTTATTTAGATGCTTCTTTGATTTGCTAAATGGTTTGTTTTTACTTTTGATTATCTCCAAAAGTTTAATAGGTGTCAGTCTTGACAGACGAGATGAACCTGTGTTGTACCACACCCGCCATTAATTACTTATTCACAGTTCAGCGCATCTTACTGCTTTATAAATATTGGGACTCATTCTAATTCATTTGTTATCTTTCAGCCTCCTTTTTATTGGGATATACCACAACCCCCGCTCACTGGCTGCCTGTCCCACAACCAAAGTCAACACCACAACCACAAGAAAAGCAGCAGCAACCTTCCCCATGCAAATGCACTCTGTCACTTTCACATAGCCGCCAGCATCAACCCTGCCACAGGTTGGACTGATCACGTCCATGTCACAAATTGAATCTGGCCGCTATATTGTTGGTCCATGTAACTAATGTTCCCACTTTGTGCCTTTCTGCCTTATAAGAATACATTAGTGTGGTCATAAAAAAGTATGTATATTTACATCAGAGTGCAGTCTCAATCCATTGGGCTGTGGACTGTGAGTTGTGCCTTCGACTAATTGTTTTTCACAGGCAAATTCACTCAGAATTTGCCTGCCAATAACTTTTTATGACCATAAAGTGATGCTTGTATTATGCTTTGGTAGCCTTCAAATGACACCTAACACCTTTCTGAAAGTCAGATTTTTTTTCTGAATGACATATTCTGTTTTTCTTTATTGTTTTTTCCTTTATAACTGCATTATTGTGTACTCCAAATGCAGACATTCCACTACTTCCCTCCATATCGTCTCTGAATGCTGGGGAGGATGAGGAGCCCGGAGGTCTTTTCACTGTCCACTGGCTCAACAACAAAGAGCTTCACTTTACATTAGCAATGGAAGTCTTCCTGCAACAGTTTCGTGGCAGCTTGGAGCAGCAAAACGATTGCTCTCAAGAAGGTACACGCAAATTACTAACCTCCATTTAAAGCATTTGAAAGCTGATCATACTCAGTTTCTCATTTTTGGTCGGCTAATCTTTTTGCATTTGGCCTTCATCCATCTTTGAGATCCCAAAAATGAGGATACCTCTGAAGATGAAGTGACAAGAAGACCAAGTGAGCCTCAAGGACCTGAAGTCACAGAACTCCCCCTGGCAGCAATGGAGCACCAAGTGGGCGTACTTTTGGACGAGTGGAACAAAGGGGCCGACATGCTGTTCAGCATCCATCCCATGGATGGCTCCCTATTGGTCTGGAATGTGGACTGGATAGATGAATACCATCCCAGAATGTTTAGACAAGCACAGGTATTTGTCAGATTACATTAGCATTTCAATTATCACGTCAGTATGGCAAACTGAAACATTCAACCACCTTTTAATTTATTGCTTATCTCTTCTATAGTCCTTCACAATGAATACTCTACTCAATCAAGACGTTAAATAAGCTAACATCGAAAATGGCACAGCACTTCTTTTAATCAACAAATTCAGATGATTGAATATCTAATTCTCCTTGATGTTTTTGGAATAGATGTCATGTGTGAGTGTCTTGAATTTATAGCTGGTAGTCAACAAAGCTGTCATTCATATTTGCAGCTTTTATTGTTAGATATTATTGTGGAGCATACTAATAATCATTTTTATTTAGCCGTAAACAGAATAAAATAAAGAAAGCCCATTTGTTCACATTGCCATTCATCATTTTTTTTATTTTGTGTTCAAGCATTTCTAAACGAACATTTATAAATATGTCAACCCTAAATTCCTCTCGTTGCCAGCTGAGGTGCAAGTTTCATTTTGTAATATGTTGTACGTGTCTTTCTCCCAGGTGTCGTTTGTCTCCCGTATCCCTGTGGCATTTCCTGCAGGGGATGCAATCTCCCTCAGTCATAGTGTGGTCATGTATGCTTGCAACAAGAACGTGGATTTGGCCATCCAACACGGCAGACAACGACCATCTGGTAACACAATGCCCCAAACCAAGTCTGCGCTTATCAGTTATGGCCGTCAAGGGAAAGTCGCACCATGCAGCAGTCTTAGATTGAGCATTTTTACGCCCAGCGTGTTAATGATATCCAAGCATGACGATGGCTCCCTCAACCAGTGGGGTGTGAGTTTTGCAGAGGATTCTGCATTCTCCACGGTGCTCAGTGTGTCTCACAAGTCAAGGTATTGCGGGCACCGTTTCCACCTTAACGACTTGGCCTGCCACTCTGTACTGCCTCTGCTCCTCACCACCTCACACCACAATGCACTGAGGTCCCCTGAGGTGGACAACATCCTAGCCCCACCAGAGGTCTTCTCTGGTTCCCACAGCTCACGGCCCAGCCGGTTGTCTCTTGGTGGTGTTTCGCAGGATCCAAATGCAATATACAGTGAGCTCATTTTGTGGCGGGTTGACCCCGTGGGGCCGCTGTCCCTGTCCGGGGGAGTTTCTGAGTTGGCCCGGATCAATTCTCTTCACGCTTCAGCTTTTGCTAATGTAGCCTGGCTGCCCACACTCATCCCCAGCAGCTGTTTGGGTATGGAATTTTTAATTTTTTACCAGAATTAGCTCAGGATTAGCTTCATTACTTTTACCACACTTTTTCCACTGCACAGTACCTAATTAGCTCCACTAATTTGTTCTTTTTATTTTGTTAATTATTAAGGACGGAAATACTACAACTCCTCATTTCAGTTATTTTACTAAAAGTAACTGAATGGAGGTTTTAAGAATATACTATCTTGTAAATATATAAAATATGGCCTCAGGAAACTGAATAAAATCCACAAAATACTTGATTTAACAGGCCAAGATTTTACATACCCAATCTGATCTGAATTACATCATTTCCCTTTCAATTGAAGATGTAAATGGCAGCTGTGAAAAATGGCATTTCTGAGAAAGTAATATAATCTCTCTGCTGCCAGGTGCATATTGTAACTCTCCCAGCGCCTGCTTTGTCGCAAGTGACGGCCACTCACTCAGGCTTTATCAGGCCGTTATTGAAGCCAAGAAACTCCTCAGTGAGCTCTCCAATCCTGAGATATCAGTAAGTTTGCCACCAGCCCACTCCATCATAATATAATAATCCGCAGGATGTCATGAATGCCGCTAATGCAAATTGAAGTACACAAATCTGATGCATGTTTCTCATTGGACCTTACCACAGAAACAATTAGATACTTTATTTTTGGCATTGGGAATTGTTGCTACTTCATTCGTGTCTTTTAATTTTACCTTCAGAAATATGTTGGTGAGGTTTTCAACATTGTCAGTCAGCAGTCGACAGCAAAACCAGGGTGTATCATTGAGCTGGATGCCGTGACTGACTTCGTAAGTACTGGTACACATTGTTACATATTGTGGAGGAGATATTTTGTGACTGATATTTCATGTGTTTGCACTAAGGCCTTTGTACAAACGTTTTGATTTGCCATTTTTTCTTTTTTTTTTTTCATGAAGCAACATTAATTCTCTGAAAGGTCAGACATGAAGAAAAAATGTTCCCTGTTAAATGTTAACAAATAATGTGCCAATTCGTATCTGCTGCACAGCGGATTAAGCCTGGTGTGTATTTTTTAGCAGCTTTTGTAATCTATAGCAGGGAAAGAAGACACAGCTCCTGCATGTATTTGAAGAGGATCTAATACTGGGCAGCGAAAGACCAGAGAGCTGGCCGGAAATGACAGATTCATCTCATTCTGGTATAGATAACATTTAATATATCGCAAGGATGTTTGTTTGTTTTTTAAAATAACTGGTCTCTACCTCTTGATGCCATGTATTAATATTCTCTTGTACTTACTGCAGGCCATGATAAGCCCACTTTTGCCTCGAGCTTTTTTCTTGTGGTTGTTGAATTAACTCCAAATGGCCAGTCCCTCTTACAAATGTGGCATCTTCATCTGGCGGCTAAACCCATCTCCATTGGTATGAACTGTGCACTGAATTTGTTTTAATAAAATGAGCTAATGCTTCCATCTTTTCTTTGGAAAGAAATCACATGTTTAACTTGTGATCAAGAAAGACTATACTTTGGTCTAAAAAATATGGAAATCACATTGTGTCATTTATATTTACACTCCATATTTGCCAATAGAGACCTATAGTAATTAGAAAAAAAATGAAGTAGAATCATTTAATATTGGTCAGGTTTGAATTTATGTACAGCATGTTCCAAAGAATTTGAAGCAAGAATTGAAACAAGCCATTTTTTGGCTCAACAGATTTTCTAGTTAATTCAAATACATAAGAACTAAATTTAATATGAAAATTAGTTTTAATGTTAGTTCTTCGACTTATTTCCTTATTTCTTACTGTTAGATTGACACTGTGGTAAGGAAAATGCATGCTATGTGTTAGATTACTCTGGTACAACAAGCATGTGCAGCGTTACACTTTTGAGTCAAATTAGTAAAAATACACCAAGGAAACTTTTGAGTCAAATTAGTAAAAATACACCAAAGAAACGTAGAGCAGATATATGCATGTTATGACAAATTCAAAGCGGAAGGCAAAAAGTGTGCGTCGTGCTACAGGTGATGCACATATTTAACATTTGTGAAGCGTTGTGAAATTGGTTATAAAATCGATATCCGCTTGAACTTGTTGTTGGTATTCTGCTCAGTTACGCAAGCATTGTTAAGTCAATGGATTTCACAATTTTTGGAACATCCTGTTTTTCAGTAAATGCTCTTTAATAGATTAAAGCAAGTGTATTATATGCTGGTGAAAGAGTTGATCATAAAGTTAAACTTTTGCTGTTTTTCCAGACGAAACGTTTTCACCACAAGAATCCCCTACAGTTGCTTCCTCCAGCTGCTCTCAGTTTAACTTTGATACCTTCAGTTCGCCGATAATTCAGAAGGGTAAACCTTGCACATCCAATCTGCAGAGCGCATGTCGCCTCAGCCTCACCACCCAGCGGCTCTACAGCCAAGAATTGCCTCTGCCAGATGGGGTGGAGGCCATAAGTGTTACACCTTCAGCAGGTGAGCGGATGCACACTTGGAATATGTAAAATTCAGTGTGCCTTCACACAGTAGAGCGCACACTTGCAGTTCACTAATCAGAAATTCATGTACAATATTTGTATTTTTTAACCTTTATTTGCTGAAAAATGTGATTATTGAGGGGTTTTTAATGCACTTATTGAAATTGTCCTAAATGCCACAAGATAGTACCCAAACTCTTTATCAATAAGTAAATAGTACATTAATTAGTCCAAGGAAGTATGTACATGCTCACTTGTGTTTGCACGTGTGTTTGCATTCGTGCGTTTGTGTTATTTTTTATCAAGTAATCTGCAAGCATTTATAGTTCTCTTTGTCGCTTGAACTTCCTCTTTTGACTCTGCCACCAGGTCATCTCAGTGCATCTTGTTCCTTGCCTGATGGCCGTGTGCCATACCTTCTCGCGACTTCCTGTTCAGATGGAAAGGTGCGCTTCTGGAGGTGTAATGTCACAGCATCTGAGACTTGCAATAATGTTAAGCTGGTCTATCGATGGGAGGAGTGGCCTCTCCTGGTGGAAGAGCAGCTTCCCAATTGCAGTGCAGTGAGTGTGCCAGGCCGTCCTGTTCAAGTCAGCTGCTGTCACACTGGACGAATGGCAGTTGCCTACAGGCAGACAACACCAGACACACCTTTGAATTTGACACCTCAGATAAATTCTCACACGCTTCCGACTTTTCCTCCCGCCTTGGCGTCTTCACCTTATTTATACCGCAACAACATCAGCCATCACGTCACTCCAACTGTGACTGTGCAGCACAGCCCAAATGTGTCTTCAGGCCCTTCCCTAGCAATTGCCAGAGAGCAGCTGGTCTACATCGGCATCTTCCAGTGTGAATCCACAGGTGGTTCACAATGGATTCTAGAGCAGACCATAGTCTTGGATAAAACAGATCCCAGCAACGCCACATCTCTATGTGGCAACAGCGACTTGTCTTTGCCTAAAGAGCCCTGCTTTGGTTCTAGCCATAAAAATTTAGTTCACTTAGACTGGGTCTCCCAAGAAGATGGGTCACATGTTCTCACTGTTGGCATTGGAACAAAGATTTATATGTTTGGGCGTTTGTCTGGAAAGCCTCCTGAACTTTGCCTGACTTCTGATGGCAACCGAGACGAAAGCTTTTCACGCCTCGTTCTGCTTCGAACTGTCAACCTCGTCTCTTCTGTTGAAGGCTCACCACCCATCCCAGTTTCCCTCTCCTGGGTACGTGATGGCATCTTGGTCATAGGTATGGACTGTGAGATGCATGTCTACTCCCAGTGGCAACCCCCACTCCCACCCAAACCCAATGCCGCATTGGCCCAGGACACGGACATCTGCAGCAGTGTGTCCTCCATTGTCTCAGCTGTGAGACAAAGCCAAGAAGATGACCTCAATCTTGGGCCTCCCACATCCTTGCTGGCCCCTCCTAAAAAAGCACTCACAAGGTCAATGATGAGCCTGGCTCAGAAACTAAGTGGAAAGAGAACAGCCTATGACCTTCCCTTGGAGATGGAGGATTCTGGACTTTTTGAAGCAGCTCATCAGCTCTTCCCTACACTGCCCCAGTACCACCCAGTACAATTACTGGAGCTCATGGATCTAGGAAAAGTAAGTAGTGGTATATTGTATCATGTCAACATGCTGGTTGTTCATCTTTTGTGTTTTCTCTTTGAAATCTTCTTTCTCTAATTTGGCAAACATATTCAATTTATTTATTTATTTATTTATTTTAATCCGAGGTTTAATGAAGGTTGGAGTTTTTGGAGTTTTTCTTTGCCCTTCTGGGAACTTAGCTCAAAGGATGTTCTTTTTGACTTTTGACTTTGTTGAGGCTAAAACTATGCATTTCAAGTTTTCATGTGTTTGTTGAGTGCTAAATGACTTAGTACAGACCTATTAATCACCCGCATGACATTGTACTACATGAAAAAAAAAAAAACTGAGCCTAAAAAAATGGCGATCGAGGAAAAAAAACGCAATCTCGTTTACATTGAAGGCTGCTGCTCACGCTGGGAGGTAACAAGGATCTAGTCTAGTGGTAGACCGTTGTCACGACCTTGCTTCAGGGAGAAAATTCAAAATAAAAACATTCCAAGGACGTTCGTTTCATATATTACTTGATATTCCAAATTTTATTTTGAAGCATTGTCTGGCTCTCTCACCATGTTTGGCTGTTCGACAAAAATACGGTGGCTTGACAGGCAGCAGATTCTTTGCAAGTCTTATTGCTCTTCTGGGCCAACAAGCTAAAAAAAAAAAAACATAGTTACTGCCCGGTAAATGTGTCTATCCTGCCTGGGTCATTTTATTCTTTTCTGCCTGAAAGGAGAAACAATAAGTATTGCAAGCCTATGTAAGCTAAGCGAGTCAGACGCTCCTCTCTCACTGCAGTTGGACAAATCTGTACACCTAAGTTACAGAGCTCATATGTGTATTTTCATTCATGGGCTTTATTAAACTGTAATATCACTAAACAATTTTTGGTGAAAGAGGAGATATTAGTATATTTTGGTGTATTTGCATCATTGGTTATTTTTACACCCACTCCACCTCTGACTTAGTATATAGACGTACATGTACTAACGATGGATAACAACGGTTATTTGTAAATCCGTTTAAATTATTCTGCCTGCCACTGTACATCACAGTCATAGATCAACACACAATTATACTTTATTTTCGTCAAATAAAAAATACGAAACCAATAAAGTGAAGCTAGATCATTTCCTATGGCCCACCTGATGATCTCTTGCTAATGTGTTTTGGCACTGTGGTTTGGAATCACTGTAGTAGGGCAGCATGGTTTATTTATATTTTAGTTTTGAGTTGACGTCAAGAAAACTAAAGTTTTTGGCTGTCACTCAAGGTTCACCGTGCCAAAGCCATCCTCTCTCACCTGGTGAAATGCATCGCTGGGGAAATCGTGGCTCTTAAAGACAACACCGCTAATCCAGAGAAACGCATACGCTCTCGAACCATCAGTGCAGGAGGGAGCACCGCCAGGGAAAGAAAGATGTTTGGCAGAGATGAGAATTCCACACCGGATTATACAGAGATCAGCTCTATTCCTCCTCTTCCTCTCTATGCCCTTCTTGCTGCTGATGAGGACACGCCCACAAAGCCTGGTCAGTATTTACTGATTCCTTGAAAATAACAGTGTCCGATCACTTGTAAGCTATTTGCAGAACAGGCCTGCAGGCTGCTCTTGTGATCCTTCGGGAGTTACCTGGTGCCCGCGGGCGCCTAGTTGGTGATCCCTGCTATAATGCAATTGATCTGTTTTCTCAGGTTGGCTGTAGGGGATTTTGGCAGGAGGTGAACATCTCCCATGATTGAGTTTCCATTTTGTTTTCTCATAGAAAAAGTAGGCAGTGTGAGTGGCGATAGCGGGCATGGATCCAGTCACACGGATGCTTATGACGAGTTATTTCACACACCCAGCATCGCCGACTTGGACCCTTTGGATCAGGATGAGCAAACTGAAGCTGGGAACAAGGTTGGCTTCTGCTAAAGAAAATTCATAAAAATGAACATGTTCAATTTTGATTTGACACATGTCTGCCATGTCTGTAGGTAATTGACTTTTCCCAGTACAGCCTCACATACTTTGGGCCCGAGCATGCCCAGGTTCTGTCCAGTCATCTCCTGCACTCCAGTTTACCTGGTTTAACCCGTATGGAGCAAATGTCACTCATGGCACTGGCCGACACAATTGCAACCACCAGCACAGACCTGAAAGACTGCCAGGACCAGAGCAAAGGTACTGCAGTGGATTGGGAGAACAAGATGGATCCAATCAATACTCTTGACTTAGTTAAGTAATCTATTTCCCAACATCCTGCGGCCATGTTTTGAAATGTCTTATTGATTATTTTTGATGCAGGTGGCGAGACACTGGATGACTGTGGCCTTAAGTTTTTGCTTGCTGTCAGACTACACACCTTCCTCACGACCTCTCTGCCGCCAGCCCACCGAGCCCAGCTGCTCCGGCAAGGTAAAGTGGCGGAGTGGCCTTTTATTAACTTTGATGATGCCACTGAGTCAAGCTACACACACGCACGTTTTGTAATTAGTTCCGCTGATTTTTCTTTTCTATTTCTTATTCCAATTACTGTGTAGAGATTGAGGTGCATAAAGTCTGAAAAATAAAGTTACTGTAGCTCTGTCGTGAACCTTGAACATAAAGTCGCTATGAGCGATGGTGTGTAGACACTTCATTTGTCACACTTAACTGCCACAGCAAAGCTAGCCTTAAACAGAGCACTAGGCTCTTTTGCTGTGAAGTAAAAAAAAAAAATATATATATATATATATATATATATATATATATATATACACAGTGGTACCTCGGTACTCGACCATAATCCGTTCTGAGGTGGTGGTCGAGCACCGATTTGTTCGAACACCGAAAACAATTTTCCCATAAGAAATAATGGAAAGTATGTGTGCACAAGTAAATGTGCACAAGCAGTACATGATAAAGATAAAGATAAATAAAGCATTATAAACCATTTTGTATAATTTACTTACGTTTTGGGGAGTGGTTGATGGCATACAGGAATGGATGTGGAGAGGACGGGAGGGAGGGTTACTCCTTCCATGATGACGCTAGCTAACTGCGACGCGAGGTCGGACACTCGTACACCACGTTCATATTTTGCTATAATTTCCTTCTTCAGTTCAATAGTGGTCCTCATTGTTTTCCTCTTTGCCTTCCCCTTATCACTGTCTTTCTTTGGACCCATTATTAAGGGCTAGAGCAACACGAAAAAGTTTAAATCCGGGAAGAAATACTCGAACAAACGTCTTACTCCGCTGGCGGTCTGAGTTGAACTGGCGCTTACCCGCTGGCCGAGAAGGGCCGAGGAGCGCGTTCGGGTCGGGTCAGCTCGGCTAGTCGAAAACCGAAAATCTGTTCGAGGTCCGATGCATTATCTACTTGACTTTTTTGGTCGAGCACCGATTTGGTCGAGTATAGAGGCGGTCGAGTACCGAGGTACCACTGTGTGTGTGTATGTGTATATATATATATATATATATATATATATATATATATATATATATATATATATATATATATATATATATATACACAGTCGGCCCCCGGCTTACGAGCACCCTGATTTACGAACAATTCGCCTTACGAGCGTGGATCAGGGAGATTTTTGTCCTCCGCTTACGAACAAACCTCTCGCCTTACGAGCAATTCGACATGCCGGCCATTGAGTATGTAGAAATGTTCTCGTTTAATTGCGTCAATAAAATCAACAGTAGCGACATCATCAATCATCAGTAGATACTTGTGGCAGTAACGTGAACGCTATTGGTCTTACAACGTCACACTGACTGTCTCACTCACGGTGTCTAAATATATTACCATTTAAGTGTAGTGTTTGTACAGCTAAAGGGAAAAACAGCTGACATGAAATTAAATGTGCCGATTGCAGGACAAAGAATTGTCATTGGTTTAAATGTGTGTGTTTTTTTAAATTAATTGTCAATACATTCCAACCGTTTAAAAAAAAAAGTGCGAATAATTATCAGTCAGTCACGGAGATGCGAATATGCTATTGGTCGATTAAGGTCACCCGGTCTCACTCACGGAGATGCTATTGGCCGGCGTCACACGTCAATCACAGAAATGCCGATATGCTATTGGCCGAACGCCTTTATCTAGCTTGATGGGACAGGATGGAAGGAAGGAGAGAAAATTAGTGAAAAACGGAATGTTGTGAAGACTTTGCAAACTTTATCTGTTAGACATAGCTTCTAAAATTACTAGCAGCGGTAAAGAAAGAAATAAGAGGATGATGTTTTAGTATCTGCGTGATTTGCACCCTGACTGAAAGAGTTACTGTAACACTGTAAGACCAATAGCATATCTATCGCCGCATTAACTTTGAGCGTTGGACTCTGCCCCCCTCTGCTTACACCCAGCACAAGTCTCGTCGTTTCAAAGGTAAAAGCTATTTATCCATTGTATTTATTATATAATGCGAGTGTACAGCAGATTATGTCATTCAATTTTAATATATGTATACAGTGTGTCATTTTTACCTAAGGCTTCGGCGCGCGTTGCACGCATTCACGAATTAACATGGGTTTTGATTGCCCGCTATACGAGCAATTCGAGATACGAGCGTAGCCGCTGAACGGATTAAGTTCGTAACCCGGGGGCCCACTGTATATATATACAGTCGTCCCCCGGTTTACGAACACCCTCTTTTACGAACATTTCGACTTACGAGCGTGGACCGCGGAGTTTTTTGTCCCCCACTTACGCACAAACCTTTCGTCTTACGAACAATCCGACATGCCGGCCATTGTATTCGTTCATATATTTTCGTTTCGCTACGTCATCAAAATTAGTAGTTGATGCTTGTCACGGCACCGTTGAACGCTATTGCTCTTACAATGTCACAGTCACGGTGTCAGTCACGGAGTCAGTCACGGAGATGCCGATATGCTATTGGTCGATTAAGGTCACGGTCTCGGTCTCACTCACGGAGATGCTATTGGCCGGCGTCACGTCAATCACAGAAATGCCGATATGCTATTGGCCGAACGCCGTTATCTAGCTTGATGGCACAGCTGGTCGGGACGGAAGGAAGGAGAGAAAATCAGTCAAAAACGGAAGGAAAGAATGTTGTGAAGACTTTGCAAACTTTATCTGATAGACATGGCTTCTAAAATTGCAAGTGGCGGTAAAGGAAGAAGTAAGAGGATGATGACAATAGTAACGAAGTAGGAGATAATAAAAAAAAAAAAAATACGAAGGAGGCGCACGCATGGCTCGTGAGTATGGCCGTAACCGCTCGGCAATCTTCTAAGGGCAAGACTTTCCTTGCCGGGGGACGGACTTCGATCGACAGAAACAAAATTGAGAGGCTTCTTCTATTATGGATTAAAGAGAAGGAAATCGCTGGTGATAAGTTCTAGTTTGAGAAAAGTTCCCGTTTAAGAAAATAAATCAATAAATTCTGCGGGTTGGTCTCTGCTCCCCTCCGCCTCCACCCAGCTCAAGTCACGTCGCCCCAAAGGTAAATGTAATTTTTCCTTTGTATATTTATGTTATTTAATTTAACTGTACAGTAGGTTATGTTACTCATTTTTAATATGTGTATAAAGTCGTGTTGTTTTTACCTAAGGTTTTTGCACGCGTTGCATGCATTCACGAATTAACATAGGTTTGGATTGCCCGTCATACGAGCAGTTCGAGTTACGAGCGTAGCCGCTGAACGGATTAAGTTTGAAACACGGGGCCCACTGTGTGTGTGAGTGTATGTATATATATATATATATGTATGTATATATATATATATATACAGTATATATATATATATATATATATATATATATATATGTATATATATATATATATATATATGTGTATATGTATGTATGTATGTATATGTATGTATGTATGTATGTATGTATGTATGTATGTATATATACAGTATATATATATATATATATATATATATATATATATATATATATATGTATATATATATATATATATATATATATGTATATATATATATATATATATATATATATACACACACACACACATGTACAATATGCCTAGGTCAACATCTTACGATTTCAATGTACTTGTCTTCTCTTATCCAGGCCTGTCAACTTGTCACTATGCCTGGGCTTTCCACTCTGAAGCTGAGGAGGAGCTGCTTCACATGCTGCCTGCCCTCCACCAGGGAGAGCCCACCTGGCCTGAGCTACGCTCGATGGGTGTGGGCTGGTGGCTGAGGAGCACCAACAAGCTACGCAGATGCATTGAGAAGGTATCCACAACCCATTATTAAATGTTAAGAACTAAAGAATTAAAAAAAAATGTTTTGTGGGTTTTTTTTTTGTTTGTTTTGTTTTCTTTGTCAGTTTTTTCATTCTGCCAAACATTTTTAAAATGCCAGGATCAAAATTTATCAAAGTATAGTTGTTCAGCTATATAATTTCAGCACTGACTTGGAGCCACTCACAAGAAGAAGTCATGTCATAACATCTATGATAAAACTCACTTCAACTGCATTTCCTTGTGCCAGCGTCATTTGATTTTAGCACACTGTGACAGTTTTGAACCCTTTCAGATTGATTTGGCCAGCTGTCAAGTGTGATCACAGTATTGAGCTTTGCACAACTGAATGGTTATCTAGTGAGATCCCGAGAACCACATTGGGGATTAATTTAAATTGTATACAAGACAAGTGTTTTTTTTTGTTTTTGTTTTTGTTTTTTAATGAAGTTACCCAGGTTTCCAGTATTTTAGAGGTTTTAAAAATTGTTTCAATCAGAAGACTACAAGATGAAAAAATAAGCCTGTAATAATGGGTCATTATTTAGAAAGTTGTATTTTATAGAAAAAGCTTTTAGAACTGTCTTTGAATTCCTAGATTCCACTCAGGTAATTGTGACAAACTTCATTAAAGATCATTGGTGGGAGGACTTGATTAGACTTAGAAAATGTTTATTGCTTGACAGCACTATACCTAATGCACACAAAGCAACATCACAGGAATATAATGCAACCGTCAAATGATGTTCAACCTTGTGTTGTCTACTTTGTCAGGTTGCCAAGGCCACTTTTCAGCACAGTAATGATCCCTTGGATGTAGCCATATTTTACCTGGCAATGAAGAAAAAAGCTGTGGTCTGGGGGCTATACAGGTAAAGGTTTTTTTTTTTTTTTTTTTTTTTAGCCCATGGACATCACATTTCCAATGATTTTATCCTTAATCTAAAACCAATGACACAGGTGCTTTTAAATCCGGTCTCTAGGTCACAGAAGAATACCAAGATGACTGAATTTTTCCGCAACAACTTCAATGAAGACCGATGGAGGAAAGCTGCTCTGAAAAATGCCTTTTCTCTGTTGGGGAAGCAGCGATTTCATCATTCAGCAGCCTTCTTCCTTTTAGCTGGCTCCCTTAAGGATGCAGTAGAGGCAAGTGGATCATAAACTTGAAAAGAAGTGCAGCTGTGAATAATATGACTTCAAGTGCCGTCAGCCACAAGCTAAACCTTAGTAGCAAATATAGCTACATATCCCAGAAGCTTCTTGCACAATGCAATTTGAAATGTTGAGATGCCCTTGTCCTCTGAATTTCTGTTTTCTAAATGGAACACTATTTCTTTTCGGCTGTGTGAAATAGCAAAAAAGAGGTTTGTGTATTAGTGCTGCTGCACGGCACATATTAACACTCAAAAGACAGTTTTTTGGTTAACCTTTATTCATGAAGGTTACTTCTGTATACAAAGTCCCTGAGGCAATGAGTCATATCATTTAATCTGCATGAGTAACTATGACTTCTCTTAGCACTTTATTTAAATGAGGTTCATCCTTGCGAAGAGCTATCATTGATTTTGTTTAGTTTCTTTGGCTGTAAAGTAGTCTCATTTGAAATGCACCTCACATCTCCGTAGGAAGGACAAGTACAAAAAAAATACACACACACACACACACATATATATATATATATATATATATATATATATATATATATATATATATATATTCTTTTGAATGAGCATTGCATTTTTTTATTTTACCTTTTGTATTTGCACCAGAAACTCTCCCACAGATTTGTGTGAATGCAGTAGTGTGAGCTTTTTCTTTTATTATCTCTCTCAGGTGTGTTTAGAGAAACTGCAGGACCTTCAGCTGGCTCTTGTGATATCCAGATTATACGAGTCAGAGTTTGAGACAGCATCCACCTACAAAAAGATCCTCCGGCGACATGTGCTGGGACATGATAAACAGGTGCGGTGCTCAATGTCACACGCTTCAAGGACTTGTTTTTCACCAGTAGATAAAGAATTATTTGATGAGTGTACCAGGTGTTGTTTTGATCCTCCACTGCACTTTTTGACAGGAACACCGCACAGATACAAACATAAAGTTTGTACCTGTGACAACCATATACGTAGCAATGTCTGCTATCTTTGCTTTTTAAAGTAGTCACTTTGTACATTCCAGATACCGATGCACCAAGATCCCTTCTTACGGAGCATGGCTCACTGGGTTCTGGAGGACTATAGCAAAGCATTGGACACGCTGCTGGAGCAGACTGCCAGTAAATCAAAGTCAGGGTCCATTGATACCGGTATGTTGGTTATGTGTTCCTTGGCTAATTGGCATTATGAATACAGTGATTCCTTGTTTTTCGCGGTTATTGGGGACCGGAATCCCACCTCGTGATAATTTAAAAACCATAAAGGGGCGTCAAAAACTGTTATGAAATGATGAATCCCTTTGAATGTTTATCACCAGTGGCACCTGTGACTTTACGAGATATTCCAAACATTTCACTTAATTAACATTTGAAGGATATCTTTCAATGATAAATGATTTGAACTGAACATGTACTTACCAGATGGACTTATGACCTGTCCCAGTTAGGGATTCCTGTGCTACATACACCCAATTAAATTATCAAAGAGCATTTTAATATCACTGGTATGTCAAAAGCTCAAAGACTTTATTCGTATTGTGGTTTCCTTGTGGGGTTTGCAGCATAATTTGTCTTTTTCTTCTTTTGTGAAAGAGTATGAACTGAATATCACCCCAATTCCTTAATGACAGTGAGTTTTTGACATTGACAGAAGTGGCAAGTTCATGTGTCGTGTGTATGACAGGTTCTGTGTCCTCAGGTAATGCTGAGGTTTTCAACTTCTACACCTTCCTCTGTACCCATCCACTCCTCCTCCGCCGCCACTTCGGCTCCTCCGACAAGGCGAAAGTCAGCCTGACAGCTGAGGGTCGCAGGGCTGACTCCATTAGCCTTCAAGAAAGAAGACTCTTTTTCACTGCCGCGTATGCCCACCTGCAAGCAGGCTGCCCAATGCTGGCGCTGGAAGTCATCTCCAAGATGCCCAAAGTACGCAAACAATCCAAAAGCAACCAGGAGTCCTCCGAGCCCAGCGCCGTAAGTACGAATGGGCCAAAGTCAGAACAGGACTGGTCTGAGCCCGCGCTAAATGGCTACGAGTCAGGGGGTGGCAGTTTGTCAAACAGCCGGTCAGATTCAGTATTGAGTTTTGACTGGAGCCAGCCATCACTCACACTTCCAGATGAGCCACTGGAGCTGAAGTGGGACAGCGACAGAGATGATGAAGATAACGATGAGGAGGAGGAAAGTAAAAGTGGTAAAAGCGGTAGAACTGTACACAGCAACATGTTCCACGAAATGCAGGACAGCATGTTGCCTACAATAGAAACTGTGATGAACGAAGACAGTGAGGACAGCAGTGACTTCATTGACCCTTCTGACGATGTCTTGGCTGCTCAGCTGAAGTTTACTGCTTGCTTAAAGATTTTGACCAATGAGCTGAGAACCCTTTCAACTGGGTATGAACTTGATGGAGGAAAACTTCGTTACCAGCTCTACCAGTGGCTGGAAAGAGAGGTGATTGTTTACTCTCATTTATAACACAGGAGCTCCTCAGTTTATGATGAAGTTCCCTTCCTAAAGTGCCCATTTAACACGTCATCAGAATGCACTGTAATCTATTAGGGTTGTTTTCAATCTATTTGCAAAAAAAAAACAAAAAAAAATCAGAGCATATGTATAAAGTAATCAATTAAAAACCAGTGAATGCTGCCATAATGGACCTTGATGTATTGACACCACTGCACAAACTAGTTCATTGCTCACCTTTCAAAATCTCAAAATCAGGATTTCTGTGAATCAAAAACCCCCTATATGTTAATTCTTTTGCAAACCTGCATTTGTATGCATTAATCTGATCTGCTTCACAGGTGGTGACTCTCCAGCACTGTTGCAATTATAAGCCATGTCTTCCAGAAGGTTCTACCCTTGAAGAAGCACATATCGCTGGGTTGGTGGAAAATGAACTGGTGGGTGCTGGATCTCATTCTTTTTCTGACAGACGTACATGTTCAGAAGTTTAGTTTTTTTTTTGTTGTGGTTGGCATTATTATTTATTTTAAACAACCACAGTGCAGCATAAATCACACGACAAAGTAAACACACTACATGATTGTGTGTTCTTTTCATTTCATTTGCAGTTCATTTTAGCCCACTGATGTTGTTAGCAGTCATATGCAAAACATAAGGAAAGACAAAGTTTTATTTTTTTCAATCAATGTCACCCATTTAATTTATTTTACACAAACACAGTTGTTGAGTTTACTTGCTGTTTAAAAACGTTTTTTTAGAGGTAGTACATTTAGTGGTGATGCTACAGATGATCTTAAAACACTTAACAGATTATTTTTATTGGTTAGTTTTGAAAACATGAATATGTCAGTATTTAAACTAATTAACTAGATAAAGTATGTTCTCTTTCCAGGCCCCAAGCCCTTGCAGTGACAGCCAGAGGAGTAGAAGACACTGGCTGAAGAGCAACCAACCATTGCTGAGGATGTTCCTTAGTTACTGCAGCTTGTATGGCTCCCACGGTGGGGGACTGGCCTCTGTTCGCATGGAGCTTATTTTACTGCTTCAAGAATCTCACCAGGTCATTACTATATATCCATCCATGCATTTTTATTCATTTTGTAAATTCTGCATCAGCTTATTCTGTTTAGGGACACTGGTAAGCCGGATGCTATCGGGTTGAGAGGTTATCATTCATTCAGTCTATTTATGAGATATAATTTATCATTTCCTGGTCTCAGTTTTAATATTCTTCGTTTGCTGCTATTTTTAGTCTTTAATTTACCTCATGAGTGAGTATATTTTGCACAGTTCTTAAAATTGACATTTTCCTTTGTTTGATCGAGTTAAAAAGGTCCAAAACCAAACACAATCCATTCTTGACATCATTTTCTGACATACATGACATTTAAACTTCAACGGTTTGCCATCACTCCTGGGGGAAAAAAAAAAAAACTCACACACATACTTTTACATTGCTGTTGGTTGGAACCCTAAATTGTGTGACCTTTGGTGTGTTTGATTCTGTAGGAGTCATTCTATTTTTTCCACTGTTGGACATTTAAAATCAGTGGCTATGAATTTAAAATACACCCATGAGCTACATGCCGCCTTCGTTGGCTGGCAGATATTAGGACAAGACGACTTTTTAAGGACAAATGAAAGTCAACTTACTGCATCAACTTTATCCTACCACACATGCGCACGCACACCTCTGCACAGACCCGACTTATTAAAAACGCCTTGATCTTGTTTCAGCCTTTTTTTTTTCTCATGAGAAAGACATTGACATCAACCCACAACTGTGTTTTGTTTTGCAATCAAGGGACTCAAGGCATTTTACCCCAGCCGTGGTCCTATTGTTGTTTTCTCCTTTTGTTTTTGAGAAAGCAACATTTTTTTTGTGCTCTCAGTCAGTGTCTGTTTTGCTCAAATCGTTCTGTTATGTTTTTGAGATTCATCAAGAGGAAACAACATAATTGGCTTGTGCTATTTCTCACCCACAGAGCATCATGTAAGACTTTTAGTAATCAGTCACTAGATGGGGGGGTTCTACAATATTATGCTTGCATACAGAAGGAAAACCACATCTCTTTGTTTGCATGGTACTCTAAATTGTTTTGTCATCTTGGTGATTGACGGTTGCTGTTGTAAAAGCTCATGTTTCACAGTCCAATGTATCTTAAAATCCTGTATGTACAGTATATTCATTCCTTTTTTTTTTTTTTTTATTTATTTTTTTTTTTTACTTGTCAGTTAATAATGCTGTTTAATGTTCTAACAGGACAACTGCAGCCCGTCAGCTGTGACAACATGCTCCCACCGCACCTCGGTTCCGCTCTTGATGGCTTGTACAGCCAACATGAAGACCGTGGTGGCCAATCCCATTGTCTACCTGACCAACCTGACACACGACATCCTCCAAACCATCAATGCACTCAACTCTCCTCCACATCCTGATGTCATTAACAATGAGGTCATTTTTTTTTCTAGCTTGATGTGTTATTGTATCTAATACAAAGACTAATAATTGCCAAGTACCAGTATTGAGATATCCACATACGTACAACACATGATTCAAGATGTTTTACATTGTTCGTATCATCCTGAATAGTTTTTGCACTTTTTTATCTTTTCAGATATATGTGATGCACACTTTGGCTGCCTCCTTGTCTGCCTGTATATATCAGTGTCTATGTGACGGACACTATAGGTAGGCTCAACCATATGAGTGAGTGAGTGAGTGAGTGAGTGAGTGAGTGAGTGAGTGAGTGAGTGAGTGAGTGAGTGAGTGAGTGAGTGAGTGAGTGAGTGAGTGAGTGAGTGAGTGAGTGAGTGAGTGAGTGAGTGAGTGAGTGAGTGAGTGAGTGAGTGAGTGAGTGAGTGAGTGAGTGAGTGAGTGAGTGAGTGAGTGAGTGAGTGAGTGAGTGAGTGAGTGAGTGAGTGAGTGAGTGAGTGAGTGAGTGAGTGAGTGAGTGAGTGAGTGAGTGAGTGAGTGAGTGAGTGAGTGAGTGAGTGAGTGAGTGAGTGAGTGAGTGAGTGAGTGAGTGAGTGAGTGAGTGAGTGAGTGACGCCAAAAAAGAAGTGAAAGACTCTTTCTTGCCTTGGCTAGCTACAAAAAGTGATTACAAGCTGTGATACTTGCCAAAGGTATTTAATCTCCAGGGTGCCCAAACTATGGCCGACGCCATAATTTTATTTTTGTTATTTTGAGTACATGGGGAAGTAAAATTTTACATTTTTTGGAGATATTTTAAAAGTGTCTCATTTGTAATTAGATCCGTTTGGGGCATTTATGCACATTAATACAAAGTTTAACCCGGGTGCCCAAACCTTTGATCCCACCGTACCATACTGCTTATTGCCTAAATTTGAGATGTACCAAAGCACCAAAAACATACATCTAAAAACGTTGACTGAGTGCCATGGATCTGCAAGCTTGTGTTTTTTTCCATGGGGCAGTCAAGTATTTGTTTGTCATTCATATTGTTTTTCTTTGTTATCACAATTGCAAAGCATACTGACATTATCAACTATTGGTTCTTGCTCTTGACGAGTATTCAAGTTAAGTACTTGTAGTCATGCTCAGTCTGAAAGGAAATGCTAATGGTTCAATGTACATTATGTTAAGAGCAAAAATATCATCTGATGCTTTATGGGAACCTGCTGGCTTGACATGACAAGTGCAGTAAAGGTCACACTGGCACAGTTACCACAACAACAAAGCCACAAAACAGAAAGCTGCCAACACTCTCAAGCATATGACGTTTTTTAAAACTCTCACCATTTCTCATTGTTGATCGCTCACGGTCAAGAGAACCGATACAACAGATTCATCCAAACCCTTGAGTTAAGGGACACAAAACTTTAATATCTTCTACCGTGTACAAAAACCATGATAAATTAGAAATAGACCTACTTAAGCACTTGAGGTCCCAATAGTATGTCATAGAAGGCTGGTTTGTGTATGTATAAAGTCAATAGCAGAATGAGGGACATAAAAAAAACAAGTCCTCAATTAATTAGTATATAGTTTTAGAATGTGGTACACGTTGCAGTGCTGCCTTTTAAATTATAATGAGTCTTCCAAAATCTCTCTAGGCTTACAGAGCTTCCAGCATTAAGAGTACCAATCTGGTCAAGCATAAGTAAAAATTCATCTGTAAGACATCAAGAAACATGACAGAAACTTACAAACACAATGATGAAAGCCAAAATGTCAATCATTTCAAGGCAAGATAGCATACTAACGTCAGCATTTCACTGTGCTGTGAGCACAATTATTGGGTAACATTGCATATTATTATCTGAAATGTTTTTCCCATCTGCCACCAATGTAATTAAAGTTTAAACTCAAGTCTGACAAATGGCAGCTTCAAAAGCCCTTTGTACATTTTTTAACATCCATTTTAAGCCTCGAAAGTCACACTACTGTATTCATAAAACCAGGAGAGATCATCTCATTTGTTGTGTCTGATTTGACTGCCTGTGTGCATCACTCCATGCATTATTTAGCATGCATGGTTACCAGTGGCCATGCCCCTTATTTCTTTTTATTCTGCCCCAATAAATCTTCGAGCAAATGCAACCAGGGAAGTAAAATGAGCGTTTTTTTCCAAAACACAATTGAATACGACTGTGGTTCCACTGCTGTTTTTGGGGTTACGTCAGGGTCAAATATGGTGGAAAATGAAGGGTTATGCTGTATCAAAGTTATGCAGGCATGCGTTAATAGAGGCCCCTATGTAAAAATGTCTTGAAGTAGGTTAAAATAATATATGTACAATACAGGCCAAATGTTTGGACAGACCTTCCCATTCAATGTGTTTTCGTTATTTTCATGACTATTTATATTGCTGTATCTCACTAAAGGCATCAAATCCAAGAATTAATCCATATGGAGTTATGTACTATCAGGGCAATGTTTTGGTATCCCAACTACAAATACATACAAATAATGTTAGCACAGATTCCAATACGGGTAATGTTTGAAACCATAACTAAAATAAAGTAAATATGTGCTCTGGCAATGGTTATGGCTCAGACGATCTGCCAGGTGTAATTCACAACCCCATGCTTTTATTGGTCTTTATACAAAAAAAACCCAAAACAATACAGATAAGCAAACACTCGGAATTGTTGATGAATTACCGAACTAAATTACCCTCATCAATCATCAAGATAAATTGACGTTTTGATAATAATCTAAATAATTTAAAATTGTCTGAATCTTTTGGGTTTCAGAATTTTAACTACAAAGAGATTTGTAACCTCCTCCATGAAAGTAGACTTTGAGTTTGGTATTTTTACCTTTTATCTAATCTTTTTCAAACCACTAACCAATTGTAATCAGTTTATTTGTTGATGTGACACAAATTCAGTTTAAAATAATATCCTTTCTTTTAATTATAACATACATTTCCATCAATCCATCCATTTTCTTAACCGCTTGTCCTCACACGGGTCGCAGGCTTGCTGGTGCCTATCGCAGAAGTCTTTGGGTCGCCAGAGGTATATTCTGAAATTTGTGCTAGCCAATCACAGGGCACAAAGAGATGAATGACTATTTACACTCATACATACACCTAAGGGCAATTTGGAATGTCCAATATGCCATGCATGTTTTTGGGAACGTGGGAGTAAACCAGAGTACTTGGAGAAAACCCACACGAGCACCGTGAAAACATGCAAAGTCCACACAGTAAAGCCACAAAATCTGTATGTTAGGCAGATTTGCTAAACAGGACAGACAATTCTTTAATTTGACAAATCAAAAAAACAATAATCAACATTCAAATCGATTATTAAAAACGATTGCCACTTATAGCCATAATTACCCTGCTGCACCTTAGTATTTACACAGAAGGCTTTGGAGCCAACTTTAAAAAAATGATAATAATAACCTGACCTGCATTTTATGTTCAAGAAAAGTTACTTCTTTACCTCTCCGACCTTCTTCCATAGTCACATGAATAACTTCACTGGGATGGTGTATCAGAGTGCTTTGCTCTCTCAGAAGCAACGAGAAAGAGATGCCAGCGTGGATGGGTCTATTCAGCCGAACACTTCTCCTGCACAGTGGCCAGGTAATACCCAAGACAAACACGCAACAACTCACACCAAGCCACTCACAACACAGACTGGAATGGGTTAGCCAGTTAACAGCCACCCATTTCTACATTCTCGTTTGCAAATGCTCACATCACTCACCAGGCCAGACCTCAGGTTTTCACAAAGCCAAACACACTCAAAGTCACAGATTTTAAAGCAGAACATGAAGATAATTCACTTTACCTTCAGTTGATTTTGTAGGATAATTCAAAATCCAATTACTCGAGTCATTAGTGGGATGATTGATTGACTTCCCAGTTCTAAGAATACAATAATGGATTTTTGGGCTGTTTGCTTTAGTGCTCTGTCTCAGTTCAGCTGTGAATAGCAAGAGATTACTATATTTTAATTGATTTGATATCATCAGATTTGTTTTTCCTGATGGGACACAGGGCTGGGAGGCTTTTATTTGTCTTATAGGGATGAGGCATCTTTTTTTTTTTTTTTATGTGTTTAGTAGTAATCGGTTTTAAGTAAACAAGGTCAAATTGAACCAAGAAAAAAAATAAATAAATAAATGGTTTACCTCACAGGTAGGACCGATTCCAATGCAGACGAAACCCTGAAACCTCCATTTCCTTAAAGTCTCCTTTCCGACCTTTGCCTCCCGCGTCGGTCTCTCACTGTGCCACTCTCAGGTATCGCCGCAATGGTGCGTCTGTTGAGTTCAGCGGGTGATGAGAGTCAACCGGGTCTAGCCGTGCTGCTCTGTGAGATCCTGACAGCTGTTTACCTCAGCCTCTTTGTTCACGGCATGGCCACTCACTCCAGCAATGAGCTTTTTCGTATCACGGCGCACCCTCTCAGCAGCCAGCTCTGGGTGATGGTGTTTGGAGGAGGTGCACGAACCCCCGTCAACGAGAAAGCCAACAGTCCAGCAAAAACTCCCCCGCCAGGTAAGTGAGGATGATTAAATTGGATTTGATGTGAGTTTGGGCCAAGGTGGAACAAAATAGGCCAAATTAAATCAGCTCTGCTGAATTAGTTCTCGTCTTTAGAGCATGTTGTAAGATGTTATCAGCCTTAATAGAGCTGTTAAGTCCACATCCTTTTTGTGTAACTTTACTAGGAATTTTACTGTCATTGTTGACAGGAAAACTCCTGTTCGGTGATTTTGCAATCAAGATAAAGCCCTCTTAATCCTAAAACTAATAAGATGAAATGCCTAAAGCAATAAGCACTTGGCAGATACATCTGCACAATCCTTTTAAAAGATAATAATGTTCAATTTTGTTTGACTGATTTAGAGGCATGAGAAACGCATTTCAACTGAACTCGGGTTTTACACTGCTAACTGCAACCAATAAGTAATCATTATTAAATGAATGCTCACTCATACGGACAGTGGATCTCTTCAAATTTTGCTGCACCTAATAAAGTGGCTAGTGACTGCATTTATCATTGTGCTTTCTGCATCATTTATTTGTTGCACGTCTTTGATAGCAACTGAATAAACTAAAAACAAGATGGATAATTCAAAGATCTCTTTGAATCCTTAGCTTCACCAGGCACAGATGTCTCTGATAAAAAGACCAGACGGTTCCGGCTGCTCTCATCACGCAGCGGATCGAAGGAAGAGTCCAGTATAGAGAAGGAGCCCTCTAGCCCCAAGCATGAGCCTGTGATGGACCAGGAAGCCACTTCCATTTTTAAAGAATGTTTTGTCCCACCCAAGATCAGCATTTGGGACTACTTTATCGCTAAGGTATGCTGGAAGACGAGCTCATGTATTTTTCCTGAAAGAGTGCATATTAACTGATTCAATGCAAGCTCTGTTAAAATAGATTTTTTGATTTATATATGTAGCTGTCAATGGCAGTCAATCAGTTACCGTATTCGCTGCAGTCAATGAGTTAACGTATTCAAATGGTTCTTTGACCACTATTGCTGTCAATGTTAGTGAATTAGTTAATGATTATTGTTCCCCTAGCCATCCTTGCCGCCGTCAGAAAACCATGTTCAATATGACTCGGAGGAGAGCCAGGGCAGTGAAGATGAAGAAGAGGAGGAGGATGAATATGACAACATATTTGACCCCAACCCACCTCAAAAAGAGCACACTAACTACAATTCATACAGGTGCATATCGCTGCCAGCACGGTTCAACCCTTCCCTGTTTTGTTTTTTTTTCCTCCTTTCCTTGAGAGCGTCTGTGGACTTCAAATGCTGGCTTGTCTGCAAATACTACGGCCCTAAGTTTTTATGACGGCAATGTTGGACCACCATAAATTCCGATGTTGCGGACTGCGATCTATATTGTAATGGTCTTCTCTTTCCAGTTGGTGTTTAATGCGCTTGGCAATGGTTCAGCTGGTGTTAGTCAACCTCAAGTCGTTCTACCCCATGGCAGGATATGATCTATTGGGTCAGTACTAACTGTGGTGCGCACACTCATCCAGCAAGCTGCGGTGTGGCTGTATTGTCATCCTCCGTCTTGTTTTTAATTCCACTTGGCACAGACCTGCCTGTAGCCTCCCCGCTGTGTCATAGTGTGCTGAAAACGCTGCAGCGCTGGGAGCAGGTGCTGCAGAAAAGGCTAGAAATCTTTGGGGGCCCACCATCCAAGTACTTTTCCACACACCTCCCAGATGAAGCCATCACGCCAGGCCCGGCCTTACTCAGACACAAGGCACTGTTTGAACCATCCAACACACCATTCAGGTAGTCCTGAGACCCGAGTAGCGTCGAGCATTCGAAGGCATAAACCCTGTACGTGTATAAGAATTGTGTGGAATTGTTTGTAAATTGACCATATCAGAGCAAGAGAGACATAATTCAGTGTTATTGTGTATTATACTGCCATCAAAGCAGGAGTTCCTGTTCCCCATCCCATTTGAGGGACATTTTGTTAAACTCATATCCTTTGTTTTTAGCAATGATGCTATTACTGTTCTTGAAGAAACAATATGTCCGACAGATGTGCTATGCCTTAAGCACGAGCTTAAATATTTATTACAGTTTGGCAACAGTGGCACAAAACGGCAATAATTAATTTTTTTGAAGCTTTCAACTCTGCTTCAATGAGCTAATGCAGCTGACAGCGTGTGTTTTATTGTTTCTAGGACGAGCCACCATTCAGCACTCCCTGTCAAGCGCCTTTGGCAGTTCCTGGTAAAGCAAGAAGAAGTGCAGGAGACATTCATCAAAAACATCTTCGCCAAGAAACATGATGCCAGCGAGGTACACCATATTTACTGTACATTGCACTTAATCATGCATGAAAGAACGCCTACCACATAACAATGCCACCAAATAACGCTGCTCTGCCAATACAGACTTATAATTACATTTTTATCCAACCACACAATACAATTGAGTCATTATTTCTTCTAATTAACTCCTTTGTGATGTCTTATTTTAACTGTGCATGCTGAAATATATTGTTACTGCCTCCAGCTGCATGATGATGCGTTCATTTCATTCAAGGAATTGCTGCCTGTTTGATTAACATCACAATAATTCACTTTCTCTGTCTATTTGTGTGCATGGTCCACCACTCGCGTAATGTGTGTGCGTGTCTTTCGTGATGTGCTACCGCCCAAATCATTAAAGCTGGTTGAGGACCAGACTGATATGCAATATTCAGGGATGGACGAGACAGGAAACCATCAGGTACTGCTGCCATATACAGTAGACGTATTGTCTATGTGTGTGTATATGTATTAGGGTTGGGAAAAGGTATGTGGCGTGTCTGGGCAAATTGTAATACAAAAACTACGCATTTTGTCATTTGTATGACCTTGGTAATTCTTGAATATACCGCAACTCCAGCAGAACAAATCTTGCATCTGAGCACACCTCCCACACCATTTTAGATAAGCACAAGAAAATAACCCCTGAAGTGGAAGTATTTCTTGCTAAAGGATTGGCATCCATTTTGTTTGGTACAAGATTTTAGGGAGTGGTGAAAATGCTCTAAACATATTATGTCGTGCCCTGCCGTGAACATTTCTGTGACCGCCGAAGTGTAGCACTTGGATTAAGTGTCTGTTTGTTTGGTCATGACTGCAGAGTGTAGTACAGGCCTTCACAATCAACCCACACTTTTTCCTATTGTTACATTACTAGTAGTTTTTACATTGTTGTATTTATATTCCTATGCTGCTGTGATGAGGGATTTCAATAAATCCACTTGAAGTATACTTTTTTTTTATGCACAATAACGTACCCAAAACGTATCGAACCGCATCCTAAGAGCTGAGATACTGTCCCACCCCTAATATATATACAGTTTATTTATATTATTTTGTGTGCGGCTTGCTGATTTTAATGTGATTGTCTTGGTCATTTTAATCCTGTATGTTTCATGTTCACATGGGGTGGTTATGTTTTTAGTTTTACTGCAATTTACTGCAAGATTCAAATCAAATTTTCTGGAATTGTAATGGCCAGGACAACGCTTTAATGGTTAGAATATCTTCCTCACTTCCTCAAGCTCTGCGTTGAAATCGTAGCTTATCCTACATGGAGTTTGCTTTTTTAATCGCGCTTGCATGGCGTTTCCTCCTACATTCCAAAATCATGAGCGTTCTAATTGAAGATGTTAAACCCTTGGAAGATCGGTGAGTGAGGATTACTTGATGTGCGCTGCAACGGGGTAGCAACCAATCCAAGGTGTCCTCCACGTCTTGCCCAAAGACACCTCCCCCTAATGAGGACAAGAGTTACAGATGGAATGATGAGTACAAGAAAAAAATTGCTCTCAAGCCAAATATGAACCGGCAGACTGGTGTCCTGCTCTCCATGTACACCGTTAAACAATATTAAACTATATTACATTGCAGTAATGTGGGCGGCTGGTTATTGAAGTCAGGCATGATGAGCATTACATGGCCTATTTTAATGTTCTTGATGTAGAATAGTAAGAATGGCGTGTCATCTAGTTTCCATGACAGAACTAGAGCACATGCCTTTTCAGCAAAAACTGGCTCCGATATTTGTAGAAGGGTCTGTGAAGAACAAACCAATATTGTGCGAAACACTGAGGCCACTTTAAAGCTCCTGCCCCTAGTACAGTGCTAATATTCTTGGGATTTGAGAGGACTGACGCATGAAGCTGAATAGATTTCAATTTTTGGACCTAACGCTGTCACGGTTGATCTGCATCCCACAGAGATTATGCGCGCCGCGTAAATGGCAAACCACCATATTTAGATTTCTGCGAGTCAAATTGTACGTTATCGCATCTGACAGAGAGAGGCAAGAGCGTTTCCTCTTGAATAAATGCTGTAAAGACTGTGATTTAATCTCCTGCTCTGAGGGTGTGTCTCAGTTTGAATAATTGTGGAATCACAATATAACAGTCACCTCGGCGCTTGTGCTTGTACTTATTGCTTATAGGCCACTGCGCTGCTGCTGTCTCGTGGCACTAACCGGGTTATGTTGTTTGCTGGAGGTTAGCAGAGTGGTGCGATGAAGCCCCACATGTCCTCTCCTAACCCCTCAAGGCACGACAAACACACGCATACATAAATACACAGACAGCGTGTTACAGTGTTGGACACAAAGAAGCAAGGAGCAGCTCGTGCCTTGGCTGCTGGCACGTCAGCTTTTATCTTAGAAAGTGGAAAAAAAAACATTTGACTCTTTATTTATCTTGTCAGGTCAATGACTGTGTAGCTAGAAACCGAATACTTTGTGAAGTTTTACGTTGGTTGGTTGCCTTGAAGAAATCTTTATAAAGCTGCGATGATTGTATATGTGTGTACGTGTGTTTATCCGCAGACTGACTCAGATCTGGGTTGCCTTGGGGGAAAGGCCCGCATCATTCACAAGGAGTCAGACATCATCACGGCCTTTGCCATCAACAAGGTACACCTCCCTTTCACGCGCCACGCAAAAAATCAATTGGGTCATCTTATAAATCTGCATGTGGATCACTTTGTGACCAAGTTACCAATAACGGTACTTGTCTATTTTCGTTCACTCACTCCCACTCACAGTGTGTCCATTATTGTGTGACTTCCAGGCAAATCGTAATTGCTTAGTCATGGCATCTACACATGACATTCAAGAGTTGGATGTGTCATCCATTTTGGCCACACAGATCTTGACGTGGATTGATGAGGAGGAGGTTGAAGCAAAAGGGTAAGAGAAGGGTTGCCTCGCTCTTGTTACATGGAAGCTAGACTGCCGCCACCCGGATACAATGCCTATGTTTGCGTCCTGCAAAAATCAATGTAGTACTGTATTTCTTTGAAAAGGATCCTCAGCCCTACCAGACTTCATTGGCTGTTTGCTAGTGAGATGCTGTATATTTATTTATTTGTTGGGGGAAATAAGTTACATTGTATGTCATTAGAATGATTTAATTGTATACGGTCTCCTTCCGGCTGAATTTCTATTTCTTAATAAGATTTTTTTTTTTTTTTCATTTAGTTTGTTCCGCAATTTTAGTTTGTGCATTCTCTACAGTACATTACTTTGATGCTCAATGTTATTGTCTTTCCAGAGTGAGCACAGACGACTTCCTAGTGGTCCACACACATGATGACTTTGTCACGCTGCACGGCACCACGCCGTACACTCGCAGCAGCCCCGGCACTCCCATCAACATGCCGTGGCTAGGTGGCCATCAAACCGGCCGGGGAGCTTCTGTGGTCAGTTTGACAAATGTCTTTTTCGGGGCGTCGGCTGTGACGTATTTGGCAAAGGGTTAATGCAACTCAGCGTGCCGCATGCAAAATGTGCAGCCAGCCGTTCTCTCGCTATCAGTAGTCACTCTGCATCACATTCACTCATTCCAACATGTTTGCTAAATTGTCAAATAAGCCTCAGATGTTTGATCTTTGAATTCCCACGCACTGCGCAGAAAAAGCTGCTGTGGGTTTTGATTGCCGTCAGCAGCTGAAAGATTGATTTGCTTTCACTCTTTGAGTTGAATGTGAGTCACCTTCATTCACAGAGCAGCCGCTGCTCTTAATAACTATGCACACAGCCAGTAAGAACCGCAGCTCAGTGTTAAAGCCAACAGAACGCGTCATTAAATTGTCATTTGTTTGCAAACTTAAGAGTAAACAGTCATATCACACAAGGTAGGTGATGTTTTTATCAAGAGTTGACTTTATCAAGAGTGGACTGGGTATATTTGGTCATTATTTTACATCGCTGACATTAGTTAAGGTGGTGCTGCCCTTGCATTGGATCCCATTCATTTGTGAAGGTGTAACAAATGTCGTGGTATCCTCTGGAACTCATCCAAAATTTGCACTACGGAACCCCATGTCAATGACAAATAGTGCTTTAGCATATACAATAGACAATATGATGTGTTCAGCATGAAAAAGTCTTAGTGATACTAAAAATGCAGCACAATGAAGGTCTGCACCGGTGTGAGCTCCTGCATCTCGTCCTTCTCCTTTTCTTCTTCCTTCAGATGATCAAGAGAAATATCAACAATGTTAGAAGAATGACCTCACATCCTACTCTGCCGTACTGTAAGTACAAATGATAGATGAGAGCCTTTATATCAGCAATCTGTTGTATTTCCTGTTGGATTACTTCGCTGAAATATTCTGCATGTCAGCGTTCTTTTGTTGTTGATTTTGAAAAAGCGGACTGGTTTGTCTTTTTTAAGACATCTGGTGTTTTCTCTCCAGCCAAACGTTCTGATTTCCTTTGTGTTTGCACGAAACTAATCACTTTCTCTAATCTTTAGTGGCTATTATATAGACACGCACACACACACATACGTCTCTTGTGCTTTTTAAAAAAAAAAATGTCCAGCCAAGGCCAATGTTAAGACACCCAACAACAAAAAGCATGTTGAATTCATAATAAAACTTCACAACTGGATTGCTATGATTATTAATTTTGCCCGCTTACCATGAGACAGAATGTATTGCCTTCTATTATAACTGTCCATTAGAGCCCTGGGAAAAAAAAAACAAAAAACATTGGCATAAGCCCAACATGGGCCTGAGACCGTTTGAATTGAGGGCTCGCAGTGCACTAAATCTACAAAGAGCTTAAAGGACGTCATATAGATGTAGACAGAACCTCAAAAAATCTAATGAACTTTTTAATGGCAAATCTTCCAAATGAGCATTCTTAAGCAAGGTCCACATTTGATGTTGCAGGCCAAAAAAGAAAATGCTGTTTAGCGTTTCTCATTTTTCAAGAGTACTGGCTTCCAATCGTTCCTCATTTCGGTGAATTCGTTCATAGGTCGTCAAAGTGCTGATGTTAAGGGCTTTTTTTCCGTTATTTCCTGGGAGGCCGACTGACTTTGGCCTTGTCTACACATAACCAAGGCTAACCAAACCCAGATAATTCTCCCCTCTCCGTGTGTTTAAAAAAAATAAATTAATTAATCATCCAAATGGCTGCTTATGGAAAAAAAAATAGTTGTGCATTTTTTATTCATACATGGGTTTTTTTTATTCATTTATGGCGGGGGGGACAAAGTGGGCACATATAGGATGGGAAGACATTTACCGCCCGATTGCAAGAACCTCGACTCTGTGTAGACTATGCCGTAGCGTTTGCTGGTTTTTGTTTTCGTCCTTATTGAAGTTTGCACTTTCTACTGCACTAGATTTACAGTAAATTTTCCAGGTCATCGCAGATCATGCAGTTTTCTTTCTTGATCTGAACGCAGACCTGACAGGGGCTCAAGACGGGAGCGTGAGGATGTTTGAGTGGGGTCACTCCCAGCAGATCATCTGCTTCAGAAGTCCGGGCAACTCCAGAGTGACCAGGATTCGATTCAACCATCAAGGCAATAAGGTGGCTAAGTCACCCCATCGCTCCGTTGAACTTTGCCGTTTTCAAAAGCAATTCACTACTCCTTGCCCAAATGTGAGCCTGTCCCACCGAGAGACATCTTCACGCGTCCTTTCTCAACTTTGTCGGGCTGGCACGAAGCGCAGCCGGGAGTTGGCTCCAGTGCACATTGTTCTTCAGCTGAGTGCGCTCGCCTCCCGCGAAACATGTCCTCAGATGCTGCCGTCTCCGTCTCCTCTGTCGGCTCTGCCCAAAAAGAGCAAGAGACGCTTAGAGAATTTGCAAACATTTCCAGCAGTTATGTAAGCGCTGCGGATTCCGATGCGGTGTGGGTTACCTGAAGGGGGCGACGCATCTCAACAGGTGTCCCCGGTGCTGACATTGAGCCCTGCTGTGTGTGTGTGTGTGTGTGTGTGTGTGTGTGTGTGTGTGTGGGAGGGGGGGATTAACTGTCTGAATTACTTCTAACAGAGTGATTGTTGTTGTTTTTTTTGCAGTTTGGGATTGTGGATGCTGATGGCGGTTTGAGTCTCTGGCAGACCAACACAAGCGGGGCCGCTCCCAAACCCTATTTGGTACGCCTGCATAACAGCCCTTTTTTTTTTTTTGTTTGTTTTTGTTGTCTTTTATTTGTATTCACTTTTTTTTCTTGGTGGGGGAGGGGGGGTCAAAACCTTTACGCCAATGTCTCACCAACACCATCCCGCTTTCTCCTTCAACACACATTTTTCATTTTGTTTACAATTCTGCTGCCCCGCGATTACTGTCAGGGCTAGTAAGCGTCTCGTGCGTTTGTGTTTGTGTGCCAGACTCTGCAGTGCCACAACAAGACGGCTCATGATTTTGTATTTGTGGGCTCCTCCTCCCTCATTGCCACCGCAGGTCTTTCCACCGACAACCGGTAATTCAATCGACAAAATACTTAGGACAGTGGAAGCGCTTTCTGGGACAGCGGTTTGGCTATTCCCTTTGTTTTTCTCCGCAGGAATGTTTGTCTATGGGACACATTGGTGACTCCCATGAACAGCCTTGTACACGGTGAGATGCATACAGAACGCTCTCATGACGCGACCCCATCACAAAATGGAGGAAAATGGAGTCAATATCACCTCTGCTGTCCAATTGTCCTCCAGCCTTCTGCTGCCACGAGTCGGGCGCCACTGTGCTGCTAATGGCGCCCAGGCAGCAGTTGCTTATCACGGGCGGGAGGAAGGGCTGGATCAGCGTCCTGGAGCTCCCGCACCGACACCAGCGCCAGAGCTTCCAGGCCCACGAGTCGCCCGTTAAAGCGCTCGCCGTCGACCCGATTGAGGACTGCTTCATCAGCGGCTCCGCTGAAGGCACCCTTAAGGTACGCTGAGCGGCCACCTCTGCTGCCAAGATACACCACAAGTGAAAATTGTCAGCTTGATGCCCTTAACTCTTTCAGTGCCATGGAGGAGAATTCTCGTCTTTTAAAATAGTAATAACAATAAAATTCTGGTCAAATCCTTTTTTTAAGGAGGGTAGCTGACACCCTTGACCAATACTTAGCTTATACAGTATATGAGCTCAATTGAGCTCTGTAGTGACAACTGTGAGCATTGAATGCTAGTGTTTCCACATATATAACATGCAATTCTAACTAAGCAATGGTATTCAATCTTTCATATGATACTACCCATATTTGCTTATAGTACACAATATTCTGTTGGCCTTGAAAGATGAGTGAAAATGTTAAATATACTGGCCCTTCTGGATGTTTCCTTTTCTGATAACGCTTGGCACCGAAAGCGTTAAGCACGTAATTCCCAAGCATTGTGCGCAGCATGAGCGTGTCATGCGACATCATAAGGTGCGCTGTGGCAAATGATCCAATTTAGTAGTCCATAACTTATTTACTACTAACTCTGTTCATCTCACTATGACTTGGAGGACAAGCGCATAGAAAGATGAATCCCAATGCGTCAAAATGAAGAGCGGACCTTGGGGTCAACATCGCTTGCTGTCTTTGTCTCAGTCATAGGCAAAAAATGATCAACGCATCAGTTTTCTTGTGTCATAATAAGGATTTGTTGACATAAACTCCTTCTTCAGAGGGATATTTGTCTCAAGGACTCATGGAGTAGAAAATAGCTTTTATCTTTTTTTTTTTTAAATCAGTTTTCTGATTGACTGCCAATAACAGCTTCAATCGATAGCAAATTACTGACTGAAGAGTGTTGGTATTGAAAGAGCTTTTAATTGTGTTTAACAGCCGCAGTGTAGCACTACTAGTAGCATAGGAAACTTAACGCAAATTTTCTTTACCTTTAGTATCGACATCATTTATGACTGCGCGATATCTTGAAATCTGGCCGCTATCGTAAATGCAATCAGGTGACGAGAAGGGGACAAAGCACGGCTGCTTTTCCCACAATTTGACTGGCCCCTGACAAAAATCCGAGTCTGGCCTGCATCTTGTGAACGACGTCGCCGCCGCCCGTCTGCTTTAGATCATGCGAAGTCTTTAACTGCGTGGAGCGTTTGATGAGCGCGTATGGAAGATCCAGATTAGGTTCCATTAATTAAGGCACATATACAGGCTGTGCTTCTGCGAAGGAGCTCATCAAATCAAATGAGTCCCATGCCGGGTTTTCAAAGGGACCGGCGTCCTACCGGCTTGCTACACTGGTGGACAGCGTGCTAGCTACCCACCTGCTGCTACATTATTACTGTTGATCACCGACGTGTCTAGATCAGAAGGCCGTGCGTGAGATTTGGACACAGTGCCGCACCGTTCCGGCTGCCGATCTCTCCTTCCGTCTCGCCCTCACTCGTGAACAAGACCCCAAGATGCAGTACTGCAAAATAAATCAGGCGAAATGGACACCGTTTTTCGAATGTTTTGCTGCGTTTCTTCTCAGGTGTGGAAGCTGGCCACGCAGTGCCTGCTCTACTGCTTCCCCAACGAGCACGCTCGCCAATCGCTCTTCCGCAACCTGGGCACGGGAGTCATGCAGGTGGAGGTGGGCCCGGCCAATCACATCTTCTCCTGCGGCGCCGACGGCACCATGAAAATGAGGATCCTGCCCAACCGCTTCGGCGCCAACAACAGCGCGCAGCAGAACCACCGCGCCGATCTCAAAAGCGATGATGTCAAGTTCATCTTATAGACAAGGAGTGTCTGTGGTGATGCACCACGCACGTACTCGCAAACTCACTAAGTGGCCACAGGGTTGTGTGTGTTTTTTTTTTTTTTTTTTTTTAAGGTCCAGTTGAGATTTGTCTGCACAGGTGGGAGGTAAGAGAATCTTTTTGCGACACATATTGACTGCAATAGGGAAGAAAAGTAAGCTTCCAAGCACACCGGGTCTAGTCATGCATTCCCCAGAGGAAAGTTTGGCGTTTCAAGCACCGGGATAAACAGCACGTATTATTTGTTGCCGCTATTATGTCGGCGGCGGGGCCACGCCTGAGAAAGACGAGACTAGAGGAGCCGCGGGCGGGGCGGATGGTCGCTCCCGTCTCTATTTGCACATAACGGAGAAGCTGATAAAAGTCAGGGATTTTCTGAGCGAAAAAACTGTAGAGAGATCCAATCAAGATCGCCTGTGAAGGTTATTGCGCATTTCAGGTTCATCCTTTTGTGGCTCGCGTGAAATGTCAAAAGCAGTTGAGAACAATGTAAATATGCGCTGTACAGAACGTAGGTACGAGATCTATATTCCTCGCCAATTGTATGAAGTGTCCTTAATATTTTGACTGCTAATGAGCTGTAGTGGTCTATATTCTTCGTATAAAGTTGCACAAAATGTAGCTTTCATTTAGCCCCTCTTGAAATGGGCGGAGACGTTTTTTTTTTGCAGGGGTTCTGCTGGTATTCCTAAATAAGCTAAAACTGAGTCTTGTGGATGAGCAAGTTTTAACTGTTTATTTGTACAGATGTTTTATTCCAATAACAGCACACTTTCCGCTATTAAATGTGATTAAATTTTGGATACTTTGAATCAAAACAGATTCTTGCTGTTGTTTTCTCAACCATTTAAATGAATTCCAAGTCCCGCTAAGTGCTACTAGCGTATGCGAAGGAGTTGAGATGTCGCACTTTTTGGTTCCGCGAGAGGAACAAAACGCGCTAGTTTTGATTTCCTGGAACATGCAACTGCTGTCGTATATTTACGCACAAGCGTGCGAGCAAGTGACTGGGCCGCACTGAAAAGAAAACCAAATTTTAGAACGATATAGCAAGAAGACTATTTCAATCTCGTACTTTTCTTAGTTGTAAATCTACGTATTATAAGTGGCATTTATTGGACTAATTTATTCACATGAAGTAATAAACATTTAAAAACTTAACATTGGTTGCGTTGCAGTTTTTCATAATGCTTCAATTGTGTTCTCGTCATTTTCTTTGAAGCTAAGCCTTGACACGTGTAGACTTGTCATCCTTCCACCACCTTGTGGGAAAAGCATGGCTACGCCAAATTTGTTGGATGTTTGTTTACAAATCCTTCTCTATTTATCAAGCGTGTTGACTGACTGAAGGAAATACGTACTTTACTTTTTCTTCTTTGGTCAAAACAGCCATGGTGCGATTCATGTTGTTTTTCCCCCAAACCTCTCAAGAGTGTCTGGAGGTGTGCGTGCCTCCATGCGTGGAGGAGACAAATACATTTTATCTGATGCAAAGTGTTTGCTTCTGCGCAAGCTGAAGAGTGAAATAAATTTTTATCAGTCAGTGTTTTATTCTTTTTTTCCTCTCAAAAACTCCTGCTGACATCAAATTGGGGCATTAGACAAAAAAAAATCAATTTGGATCGTTTGATGTTAATCCTGCATTTGCGGCGCAGTATAAATAGTCAGAGATTTGACAAAAGATCAACACTGAAAACAAGATGAATTATCTATAGAAAGTGAAATCCGCTATTCAGGCTTCTTTTTATAAAATCTATGACCTTTCCAAGGTCCCATTTTGTTGTCGAACCATGTGTATTGCTTAGGCGTAATGATTCTCATGCAGATGAGTCACTGCCCACCCCGCCTCCCTGTAGCTGTGGTTACCACGACAACCAGGATGGAGCTAAGACGCGGTAATAAAGCCCTCCTGCACAGCAGGTCGTCGTCAAGTCACTCAATTACGCTCGATGATCGGCTGACCGGCAACCAGTTCCGGGCGTAGCCTATGCCGCCTTCTGCCCGAAGGCAACTGGGACAGCGACCCTCGTTAAGATAATGGCTTAAGACAATGGATGAATCTTGCCACGCTGCCGCCGAGCCAACATCAAATCTCCAGAAGGTTGTCTTGAAAAGATAACACTTGGATGAAGCTTATCAAGACTATCGCCCTTGTTTATTTTGAGGGTCATTGGAAGTGGCCCAGAATCTTCACCCAGCCTATCTTCCAGTTAGGGGTTGCAGAAAAGCCGTTATATTGTAAACAACCGCACTGCACGCGGGACAACCTCCGCCCACTCTTTAAGATTCAAACCCAGAAGCTCAACTATGAGGCAAAGTTGCGCCATGCCGCCTACTAATTTGCAAAATGATTCATGTTTTGTATTTCTGACATAATGACAAGAATGACCCAAAGGTTTTCATTTTATTAGAAGAGCAAACAAGACTATTAATGTCCACGTTAGCACTGATTAGAAAAGAAAGCATTCATAGCAACATTTCTGTACAATTGGTTAAAAGGCTGTCAGGCTCACTTTCACAAATCAATTTCTGTCAGTGTTTAGTGTGCTTCCGGGGGGGGGGGGGGGGGGGGTGTTGAAGTCTGCTAGGGGATCAATGTCCAGGTCGGACAATCAAGGTGGATCCGTTCAAAGCGAGTTACCAGTTCAATGACGTTGATTTTCTGACTTAATTATATGGATCAGGGTTAACAGGCTATTATTATTTTAAGCATATTGCAACACCTTCAGGAAGGTCATTTAAATCTCAAGTGGGGAATCATTGCATTCAAGTCCCGACAGAACCGCAAATAGATTTATTATCACCGTTCCATTCAAGGTCTTGTATTTTGAATTTCATGGCGGGTTATGACAACTTCTGCCGCGGGCTGTGTAAGGCGTTGACTCGCCGGGGAAACGGAATCCCACACACACACCCCCGGTGGGCGGATGGACTTGGGGGAGGAGCTCACAGCCTGGCGCGATCCTTCAGGATGACCTCCAGCTTCTGACCCAGCATGACGTTCCCTCGAATCTTGAGCTTGCCCGAGAAGAATGCCTGTACAGAGGAGAACGATATTGCTAATGGTTGGGACTTGATGTCTGTAACCACGGAGCTGAGGCCGCGACCATTCTTTACCCGGCTGCGAGGAGGTTCCCCCCTTACCCTGGGGCTTCCCCCCCCACAAACGCACCGGGATCGATATGAGGCATCGTGAGCGGGGTATAAATTCGCCGCCGGGCCGTAACAGATGAAACGGCGCGGAGATATCAAATGACGTCCATTGATTACCTGCGAGTGCTTTGGTCTTGAAAGAGCCCCCCGACCGGCTTTTTATGTGACGCGATGAATGGAAGATGTCTTTACAAATTGATTACTTTCACTCACATGTACACAAAGGACTCTTGGGGGAACCAACTTCACCCGCCAAGGCTCATTATTTCTGGAGGACGGCCTTGTGCTACTGTACGTGAAAGCGCAACGCTCTGCCATGTTCAAACTTGAGCTAAAACACGAGAAAAGCTTTCATGGAGGAGCTGAATGTTTGGCAGTGTGAACGTAGCCTACGTGATGCTGCCAGCCAGCCTTGTTTACATCATTTAATTATAAAAGCATAAGAATGCTAAAAAGTAAGTTTGGGTAATACAAAAGTCTCATTCATTCGCCCACTGTAGTACATTTGTGTGTTGATGTAGCTTTTGGTGAGTGGACTTTAAGCGACGCGTAGTCCTGCCACCGGCATCGCAGTGCCAGCGGCAAAGAGGGCCATTTGTCAGTCCGCGGCGGGGGTTACGATCCGAAAAGGCGCTTCTGTGTACTACGGCGCAGTTCGGTGCACAAAAATCCTGCACTTGTAGGAATCCAACTCTTGTCCCCCTGTACTGTGAAGCGCCATTTACGACTCTTCGACAAAAACAAAGCCTAACTTCCCAAAAAGCCCTCAAGCTCTATTATCCGAAAACATAACCCGTTACTACAAACAATCTATAGAGGTTTAGGTGTTCAAATTTTAACCAGTAGGGTGCAGTCTGCTCATCAAGAAGAAGAACAGGAAGTTATTGACCTCATAGTAGCTAACAGGCAGCTTCAATCAAGTTTACTCCTGAATTAGTTGAATCAACATCTTGAAGTGAATCTATATTACAAGTATATAATACGTAGTTACTGTTTGTTAACCGCAACCCTTTACTGGGCACAGAGGCTGCTTTCGTGTAAACAGGCAAAAAAGGCCTTTATTAGGCACACGTTTTTCTATTTCTAAGTTCTAAGATTTTTCAGGATTTTAGAAAAAATTAGGGGTACGTTAGAATTTAAGCAGGAGCTGTTAAGGACGCTGTCTGCCATTTTGCCTGTTTAGACTATCGTCCGAAAGCGGCCGCTGTGCCCAGTAAAGGGTTCAATAGTCGTCTCTAGTGCGCTAACGCTAATTGGAATTGCTAACTGGATGGAATTGGTCAATTTTGTTGGTCTTTCAAAATTCATACGTATGAAAGACAATTTAACTCACATTCAACCTTAATAGACTTTTCAAAAAATGTGGAACAATTCCATCACTGTTGTCTGCTTATTCGTACCTTCTGAGGGTTGAGTTTGTCTTGCACCATATCCATGAAGTCTTCATCCGACACGGTAAAAGTCACGTCGGTCTTCCCGCCGTAGGCGCCGCGATGCAGGGCGCCGCTCCCGTTCTTCAGATCGATTGCTGGAGGACGGCGAGTCCCGTTTTCAAACCCGATGTGTTGGAAGCAATTTTGAGGGGCGGCGGCGGCCCGCGCGAGCGCACTCACTCCACTCGGCCACGTTCTTGCCGTCTTTGGTGATCTCCCACCCGAAGACGGCGTTGACCTTCTTGACCAGCTCGCCGCCACTCTCTCGGATGCGGCGGTCGATTTCGGCGAACACCAGCTCGCTCAGCAGGTCCGTAGCCGCCTGCGGCATCCAAAGAAAACCTTTCAGGTTAAGACCCCCTTTTAATAGGAGACGCCTACGCACCTGAGGACGACCTTGAGACGTCTCGGCCGTTTCGTGTAAATCGACGTAAGCGCCCGCAAGCACGACGGCGCCGGTCTCCTTTACCTGGAAGACGCCGAAGAGCGCGTGAGAGGCCGGCTGACGACCCGAGCGTTGAGCAATGAGCCGTACAGACTTTGCACTGAATGTGAACCCTGCTGCCTTCCTTCCACATCTCCGTCTGCAGGGACTGACCCGGTATCACCGGCTTCACGAAGCGAACCTGCGAGAAAACCCCACCAAGCATCAAAAAAAAAAAGCTAAGGGAAGGATTTCTCGCCTTTCTTTGCAAGATGACAGAAAATGCGCGGTTCATGCCGCGAGTATCAAATAAATAGCGCTGCATTATCGCCACCATATGACTTCAAGTCAGTCATAAAGCGAAGACTCGCCTTTTGTTTTTCGCCTTTTGGACCAGTGGTTTTGGACCTGTTTTCAATGATGTGATTTTTTATTTTTTAGCCAAGAACCCCCTAACCTAACTTTGAAACACCATGTGTAGAGATGATCCCTTAGCCTATTTTATTTAGAATCTCCAAAAGATGTATCATTGAGAATCACTCATTTCATTTCTGCTGTAAAATTACGCGAGGACAATGCACATCCGTATTAAACTTTACAAAATAAAGTCATAGGTTTTGCAAAGAAGTCACTACAACACAATTTAGCAAAAAGGTCCTTCGTGTTCCAATTAATTTGCTCTCCTTTAGAACAGAAAATGTAGTTATTTTCACAGCATTAAAGGGACACTGTGTAAGATTTAGACCAATTTTCATTAAAACAGAATAAGGTATAAATTTCGAAAACCTCTTAACGACCAACGGTATTTTAAATATAACTGTAGGTATAATTATCATTAAAGGATATTACGTGGGGGGTGGCACTCCTCCAGAGGCTGCCTTGTATGTTATAGCTACTCCACCTCGTCGTCCGTGATGAAAAATGCTCTAAATGTTACACATTGTCCCTTTAAATCGCATTAATTTGAATTTGTTGATCTCTCATACGTCAAAGAGTTTTCAAAAATAGCCGCTTTTGACCCAAGCTCTGTTACAGTAAGCAAGATCAAATATACTGGAAAGTCACAGGTTACTGTGATTCCCTCCAAACGCATCGTGAGTGAAGTCAAGACCGCTAACCTTGATGGCCTTGAATCTGGAAGGGTCGTTGGCAGCAAACTGCTTGAGGACGTGTCTCGCCGCAAAGCCAAACGAGCACAAGCCGTGCAGGATTGGTGACTGGAAGCCTGAACAAAAACGTTCAAAGTAGACATATGGAGAAGTGTGATGTCCAAGCAGTTGTTTCTCCTTTTCCTCGCGATGCTTCTTTTTGCTATGAGTTTCTCCCCATGCCCACGCGGGTTTCTCCGACACTCAGTTTCCACAGTGCATGCGTGGCGGGTAAATTGGACACTAAATCAGGGGTCTTCAATCCTGGTCCTCGAGGGCCGGTGTCCTGGATATTTTATATGTCTCCCCTGCTGCAAGACACTTGATTCCAACCTTCTGGCTCGATATTCAGCTTCTGCACGTCTTACCGATTGTCTGACCATTTGAATCAGTTGCGTTGCAGCCGGGAGGCGTGCAAACCGACCGGGAGACGGGCACTGGAAGGCCAGGGTTGAAGACCTCTGCTCTAAATTTTCCTTAGGTGTGTTTGTGAGTGCAAATAGACGTACCAATTGGCTGGTAACCAATCGAGGGTACCCTGCCGCCAGCGCAAAGACGACCGGGATAGGCTCCGGCACGCCCGCAACCCTCGTGAGGGGAAGCGGCGAACATAATAGATGGATGGATTGATTACTTTAATACCTAATTATCTAAAGTAGCTGATTATATTAGTTCTTAATTAGACAGTCCTTTATCCAATCCCAAAAATGAACATTAAATATGAGTAAGTAACTGGGATTGAACGTGTGGACTCTTAAAAACCGTAAAACGATAGCACTTCTATGTAACTGGGGCTAATTTACATAACAGCCGCGTTGCCCGTGACTTGGCAGCATGCATGCAAGATGCATGGCCATTTTCAAACATGGAGTCTTGTTGCCAGACCGCATCATCTTAAAACATGCAAAAACACCCACATCCCAGACAGATGCCACGCTCCATGGAGGTAAGCAAATCTGCATCATTTTCTTCGATGCACAGATTAGTGTTGGCTTGTTTGACAAAAGGTACCGACTTAAATACCGCTTCGGCTTGTCAACAGCGAGCGACTGCTGCCGCAAAGAGTTCAAATGCAGCAGCGCGTGTGGCGGTATCATCAAATGAAAAAGCGGGGGCCACCCCCAAATACCAGTTAATTTCAGCAAGACAACAAATAGGGTGTGACATCATTCCTGATCTTTGGTGTATTTTGACAAACGTAAGTCATTGTCATATGTGTCTAAAAAATGTCTCCTTTAAATCAAGTCAGATTTAACTGTCAAAGCAATGAAGTCCGACCTCCCATGGCAGCAAATCCGGGGTCAATGTGGAGGGGGTTCCAGTCCCCACTCAGACGGTACAAGGCTGCCTAGGAGGAATGACGTGGGGGTCATAAATCACAATAAAGGAGACGTGTGTAATAACAAGGCCTGAGAAACACTCTGAGAATTCTTTTCACATTTGATTTGCTTCTTCACCTGGTCGTTAGTGGTGGTATCAACCAGCACTGCGTCTGGGGCTCGCTGAGGCAGCGCCACAAGAGGCTGCAGGGTTATCCAACACAGTGGGAAGCACCATTAATATTCCTCATGTCTTATTGTGTTGTCAGAAGAACACTGATTTTAACACACTTTGGCTTTCTCCGATGTTCTTTTGCCCCCGAAGCCTCCGGCGCCGACCACAAACACAGAAAACTGGTTGAAGCAGAGCAGCTCGGTGCCGCTGTATGTGTTCACTGAGAGAGGAGGGGGAGGATTCTTAGTCGGGCTGCGGTCGGAGACTATCGCGATCGGTGAGGACTCGCTCACCATCCAGAAGGATGACCGCCCCGGAGCCTTTGTCCAGCACGTCTGCGATGGTGGCTTCGGAGGTCAGTTGCCCTTTAAGAAAAGAAAAAAATGAGGGGGATTTAAGATTTGAGGGTTTTTTGGAGGGGTCGGGCTCCAATGAGTGTTTCGTACCGGAGGTGGGAAGAGGTTTGTAGACCTCCAGGTACTGCTCGCCATGTAGCACCTGATTCATGACATGCACGCATACAAGACGATCAAACAGAGGACGGAAGGAAAACTTGTTTCATAGGCAGTACCGGTCAAAAGTCTGGAAACACTGCCCTATCATTATGTAAACAATCATTATGTAACACAGCAGATTATCTTATTTGTATTCTTCACAGCTTTGCACGTTATACTATTTTCTCAGTCAGCTTGATGGTGCTTTAAGACTTAAAATGACTTTGCTGGTCATTTTCAACTGTTGATAGCTTGAATTTCATGACCACTTGATGCGTTTGAGACGATTTGGATTTGAAGGTGTTTTCTAAACGTTTGTTTCCTGTAATGTCTCAATTGGGGATCAATTTCAATGGGAATATTGGAAAGGACGCTCAAACGAAATTCAAAGTACCATCGCACAAGCATATTTCACAAAAACTTAGTTAAGTGAACATGAAATATTTAAAAACCATTGGCTTAAAAATGAATTACTGGTCAAAAAAAAGTACAAAAACATCCAATATTTGGCTCATTGGTTTTGTGCTAAACCTAAAAAATACAAGACAACCTTAAAAATGGAGTTGTTTTGTATAGGATAACCCGGAATGTCGAGTCAAATTGACCTAAATACTGTGTTGGTTCTTATTTGACCCATAACTGGGCGAAAATCTTAGCCACTTCAGTGGTTCTACGTGTGTGTTTTCTTCACCTGTGTAAAGTCAATGTTGAGTCCGGGCAATGAGCTCAGGCTACCGTCCATCATGGCCGCCTGGGAAGGGATGACCCCAAAGGTTGGGAGGCAGCCAAAATCTGGGTGGCCTTCATAGAGGAACCTAGGGAAAAAATATAAGGCAGTAAATATTCCATTCCACAAATTACCTTCGTAGATGTAATCACACACCTGAGATGGTCGGGGTCTTTGGTGGACATGCCCACACCAAGCGCGTACAGGATGCACTGCGTGTGCGAGAAGCTGAACGTTGTCGCGGGAAGTTTTTGTCCCACTACTGCAGTCTAACAAAGAGAAAAGACATTTACAAGCTAACGTGGTTAGCCTATAGCTGCAATACCACATGGTGCATGTCTTTTGACACCTTCAAGAAAACGATCGTCGAATCGGGCTTGACGTGAAGCCCTCGCCGCCAACCGCTTCTTCATTAGTCTCATTATCGGTCGCCGTCTCGGCTTTTTGTTTGGCTCGACAGATGTGACCGCTCCCGTTTTGCACAACAGTGACCAGCGGCCGCATGACAGGCGCTCCAAAGCACCAACTGCCCCGTTTTTTAATTAAGCCACAGAGTGCAGACATCGGGGACGCGCTCCCTTTCAGCCCCGTGTTAAATATTGGACCCAGTAATGAATCATTAATGTGCTTGGCCGCACACACGAGCGTCGCTTATCTCTACAATCAAATAGGCATTATGCATTGAATGACTTTGAAAGCAAGAAGTGGGGAAATGTCTATTCGTCTTGAAAATGATCATTTTATTGTTCTGCAAAGTTTGTATAACTCTAAACTGGGGGTCAATGCTGATCATTGCCAGAAAAATACTGATAAATCGGCCGAATATTTGAAAAATTATAGTGACTGAAATAGCGATCGTTTCCTCCCATTGTATTTCAATGTTTAAAGACAAAAGTTTATGGTATGATTTATGTGTAATAAATGATAGAACTGTAAATGGTTAGAGGGCATAAAGGCAAAAAGTTATAATCACCGTCAAAAATTAGCCTTTTTTTTTGGCTGATGTTTAATTGGCATGGGCCCCAGTTTCAGCCCTGGAGTTTAAAGATATACAGTAAAAATGTTATTCTCAATAATTGCTGCTACATTTGTATGACTGGTTGATGGCCCCATTCAAGCATTCTGGACGTTTGTGACTTTAAAATGGAGCCGCAAGAGCAGCAGCAGTTTATATTGCAGCGGCCCAGCGGGTATTCATTTGAAAAGTTCGGATCACTTACTCCAGACCAGTTCGGTTATACGGAATATTATGCTCCTTCGACTCACAGGGTTGATGCCAGAGTTGGAGGATGCAGCAGGGGCAGAGGTCGCGCTGGCGGCAACATCCTGTCCTGACTCCACCTTGGACAGTACACTCACAATGGACTGAAGAGATTCTGCAAAGAAGTGAAAGACCGGCAAATTAATGGTAAGGCTACAGTATTCTGAGTATTCTCTGATAAATGGGTGTCAAAATTGGGATAATGGTCATGATCAAACAGGCGATTTGTAGTCATAGTCATAATAGCAGTGACGACATCTGAGTTGGACAAACCTTTATTTCTTAAACGGCATGCTATTCTTTTTTCTCTGCATAATGAATTATCAACATAATGCAGCGTTTTAGTGCTACTAGGAAACAGTACAAAGGAAACTACAGCCCGGGCTGATAAAAATCATGAGCGTTAAAGGCGAGCCGTCGCCTATTGGCAGGTAGTTATAGCAACAAGGTTCAATATTAAGTTACAAATGAGGAGGCAGCACAAAGCCATGCTAATGAGACCGACTAGCTCCCATTGGGGCCGCCACCCCCGTGCGCTTCGACACAGCAAACGGCACGGCCCGCCTTCCCGGTGCGCGGCTGAAAAGGAATGGCGGAGGTGGAAGTAAGTAACGCTAAATGCTAATTACAACTATAATTATGCACGACTCACTCCAAGCACTCCTCACCTCGACTTGTTTTTCCCTCCGATGTTTTTGACCTCTAACCACAGATTGCCTCACTCTACAGGAAGCAAACTCTCGAGGAATATAGAGCGCGTACCAAAGGTTTGGTTTTCGATTATTTCACACTACAGAAAGGACAAGTGTGACATGTTCCCGCTTCCCAATCTATAAAAATACCAATAAAATAAAAATACAATGGAATCTCATTCTATGTTATTTTCATTTTGAATTTACAGAGCTGTGTAAGACCCTGCACACAACGGGCGAAGATATCTTCATTTATTTCAGTGTTTTGATTTTCGACCAAACTTTACTCAAGTGCATCATCATACGTCCGGTCACATCTACTAGCAATTGAAGCTGTTTAGCCATCTACCAGGAATTCCCTTGAGAGACCATTTTGTTCGCTGCAACATAATATCATCAAGTACTCAACGGTCGTGGAAAACTACAAAGACAAAAGTGTTAGAAATTCATAGTTTAAAAAAAAAAGGGATGGCGTTTCTCTCACAAGGTATGGATTTAGGAATTTTTCATTTAATTTTGTTAATCCGATGTGATGAAATCAGATTACAGTCGCACATGCTTTTACCCAGACTTTGCATAATGGGATAGAGTACATCTGAATCAGAACAGTCACTGTGCAGCATATGAAGATTTATCCATGTATGCCTTTTATACAAAACCCAGAGAATCACTTTCGCACGGTGAAATGGCATCCAGCATTAATACGATGACCTAAGCTCCAGTCACTGGTGCGATTTCACACATTCTGGAGTGGATGCCCCTCCTGTCCCTGTCCCTCTTCATACCGCTTTTGTTAGGCCTCAAAATTGCCCTGCTTGAATGTGCCTTACCATTCAGTGCCAGTGCAGTTTAAACTAAACAGCAATCTGCGGTGAGGAAAAAAGAAAAATGCTCACTTTCACAGGCAATTGTGATTACCTGGAAATGGCTGTCTTCCTTTATCCCAAATCATTTAAGACAAAGTGAGTATTGGTCAACCGCTCGCTTTCTCTAACAAATCGTCTGATACTAGTTTCCCGTAGTGGAAAATGTTTCTCTTTGGTCCCCTTATTCCACAGTGGTCCCACTTTGGACATTCAAAGGACATTCATACCATGTGATTATGGGGCCTTTCACAGTGAAGCGGTGGAGTGACACTTTTTCGTCCTTTGTTAATTAGTTCCACATTTGAACTTGTAACCTTCCAGCATCTGTTGCAGGTGTCAGGGAATCACTGACCTTGTACTGAAGTGGGCTTGGTTGAATCCGTAAAATCACAAACTTTTTCCCACTGGTCCCTGACAGCCTCGGGAGTCACGGGCTGATCCCTCTGTCTGGTGATGCAGCCCTGAGTTCGCTCCCAGCGCACTGCACAGACGTAGACACACACACAAACATTAAGAGGTAATTTTTTAAAAGCGCAAAATCTGCCGCTTGCACTTTGGGCTAGAGATTCAAAGAGGAGATTCAAAACAAAAAGACTCACATTTACCAATCCAGCCCGCACCAACCTGCAAGCAAACGAGTTCGCACAGAAATATTGGAAGATGTTTGTGCCATATTTCAGAATGGGTGGGAGTGAGATCTCGCTCCTCTACCTCAAAGAGTCCTCCGCTTTCTTGGCATTGTTCATGACAGAGCCACAGCACCATGGGAGCCACATACTCCGGCTTCAGCGCCGCCACCAGATCTAAATAAAACAAACACAGACGGCAGAAAACCACAGCCTCGTTCCAAGCCGCATCTGCAGGGATCACTTCACTGCACTGCTAACAACACATTTTAGGACAGAGCGGCGCACAGAAATAGCAGCTAGTTGTCAAACTACATTACCATTGACATCATTTTATGAGTTAGTCATGCACAACCACGCAAAAAATGTGGTAACTACTGTGAAGGGCCACTTGGTCAGGTGTAGATAGTCTCGAGCAGTCTGTTCTCAATCAAAGTGCCCCCCCCCCCCCAAAAAAAAAAAAAAAAAATCAATACTTAGCTCTCTGTACCACTGCAGTAGAACTGCGGTTTTGTTTTTCGTTTTTTGAGGGGGGAGGGGTAATTCCTAAAAAGTACATTTCATATTTGAGTATACTTAATGTGCACGAGACTAGAATATTATAAAACATTGTGTTTATTCGGGTAAACGGTGGTAAAGGCCCTCTTAATGACAATGTGGTCTGAGACTGAAATTAGTTTTGAAACACCATATCGAGTACATATTCATTTTTTTAAAACGTGTCACCCACTACTGCTACGAACATTTGTTTGATCATTTCTATTTTTCCTATCTTTTGTATTAATGGATAGATTCTTGCCCCCTTCTATCGGCCAAAGGTTTGGACACACCTCATCCAATTAAAGTAATGATGGTCACTTGTTTTTTTTCTTAAGTTAGCTGATTGTTTTTTGCCACAATATGAATTTCCACAGTCGTCCAATAAGATGGACTGTATTAACCTGATTTTTGCACAACACAACTGATGGTTTCAACACCATTGATGAAGGAGTTCCAATAATTGACCATGATAAGGCACACCGGTGCAGTTAAACCCTTTCAGATGAAGCTCAAAAAGAGAAAGCAAAAATCAGAGCAAAGGACAGCTATACTAAAGGAACAAGACTATCAAATGGCTAGTCAGTAATTTCACCCAGCTATTTCAAAGTAGCAAGACCAAATATGTTCAGTTTTTTTGCAGTTTTTTGTTACTTAACTCAATGTGTTCATAGTTTTAGTCATTAAAGGAAACGCATTGAATGATATGTGTCCACGCATTTGGCCGATACTGTATTTATTTAAAATGATAAATTGTCCATATTTGTGAGCGAAAATGTGGGTTCATATTTGTCCGGCGACCAGATCTAGGTGTACCCCGCCTCTCACCATGAAGTCAGTTGGGATGAGCCGAAGCTCAGCCAGCACCCTGATACGCGTACAAACACTATAGAAAATGGTTGCATGGCTGGATAGATTTAGTATAGCCCTGAGAGGACTTTATAAAAGCTGATGCGCCTCTAGCTTTTGGCGGTAAAACCCAATATATGGAGACACGTGACTATATTGTGAGATAACAATTACAGACTGGCAGACAAAATGCAAGGACAATGAACAAAGGTGAATTTGTCCAGTTTAAAAGACTGATTCGACATACAGCTTTTCAAGTATGCTGGCTTGCAATAAGAAGAGACATCGCTCGTGTTACCATGGTGACCGTGGGTCACGATTTTATATTAACGGGCCAGCCAAGCCAGCTAAAATTACATTTCTAATTAATTTCCCCTATAACAAATGATGGGAAAAGATAAATATCCTTGCAGCAGTCAAACTTTGGCCATAACAGGATGTCCCCACTCCTCAGTGTACATAGATTTGTTTTATTTTTTTCCCCCATAATTTAATTGTCGATACTGACTCACATTCCAAGTTAACTGTCGTTCTTTCATGCATCTGCTTACCTGGAGGCATGACTGTCTCAGTGAGGCGTGACCCGGCAACCGGAGCAATGGTGTTGCAGTGGATATTGTATTTGCGTCCCTCAATGGCGAGCGTGTTGGAAAGACCCAGCAGGCCCAACTTGGCGGAGCTGTAGTTGGCTTGGCCGAAGTTGCCGTAGATGCCCGCGGCTGAAGCCGTCATGATTATTCTAGGTGGTGTTAATGCAAAGTGGCAGCCATCAAATGGGAGTCAATTGGGGGAGGGGGGTTGGAAGTGCGTGACAAGATGGGCGAAGGAGCTGAGGTCAAACCTCACTAAAAAAAAGTCTTCTACCATATGTTGAAAGTTCAAATTAATGTTGAAGACACCTTCTTTTTTTGTTACATGAATCAGCACTGATTCAGTTAAAGGAATACTGTATTCAAATGATCCAGGTCAATCCTAAAAGCTGCGTAGCCAAATTACCACATTTGCTTTTTTTTTTTCCTGCTCTGATTTGCATACCCATATCTAATGTGCTGTCTGAGCCTTTTATGCAGATTTCTTTTTTTTCTCGTAACACCGTGAAGCCAACTGAGCTCACTATATTCAGTGGCATCAAGCGACTGATTTATGTATTACTACCTCAGGCTCTAGATGGGCTTGAGTCTGTTTTTACACTGCGGTGCTCTGTAAGGTTGGGGACTAATATATGCGAGCGTGCATCACCTGCCAAACTTTTGGTTCTTCATGTGGTTCCAGGCGGCACGTGTAACCAAAAAGGAGCCTCGCAGGTGAACTCGGTGAATGAGGTCTGGAAACAATTTGAAATTGTCTTAAATTACAAGCGCAGTTAAAATAACTAAAATGTGCAATGTACTCCAAATTGAAATTAAACCTGAAATAGGCCCATAGTTAAAAAATGTGAAATATAATCTCAATCAATGTATTCAGGTCATTTATTTGTTTCATGACTGATTAATTGCTCCACAAACATGTATGGTAGGTGTATTGGCCACTTTAAATGTTCCTCAGGTGTGATTGGGTGTGTGAATAGTTGGTCGTCCCCGTGTGCCCTGCAATTGGCTGGCAATCAGTTCAAGGTATCCCCCGCTTACGGCCCATAGACAGCTGGGATAGGCGGATGGATGCAAGGATAGATAGATGGATGATTTATGGGGGCCCTGTGTTCACACAGGAATTCCGTTCCTATGACAGTGACATACCCCAACTTTGTACACAAGTCAAAATGTGCCGTAATCTATCAACAACTAATACAAATGTAGTTCTGAAGTCACAAGTATGGTAAAACTTTGTATGAAAATCAATTCTACAGGGTACAGTGAACTGTCATTCATCATGAAGGATTTTTTCAGCAAATGTGCAGTATTAAGAGCATAAATAAAATAGATTCAGACGGACAGACAGACACACACAAGCATACGCACACACGCACGCGCACACACACAAACACACAGTTACATTTTTTTTTTTTTTTTTGCAGAGCAGTTTTGTGAATCATTGGAAAGCAACCACCGTTCCAAGGAAAAACTTCAAATTAAAAGCCTGTTGCATTGACACCCATATATTATTTATAGGCATGGGACGAGATCTTGCGAGACAATATCTTGCGAGAATAAACGCCACAAAATTTCTCGTTCCGGCATGCCACAAGATTAATTTCCTTTTCACTTTTTTGGATGCTACTTTCTAAGCGTTTTATGCAAAATCACTTGCCAGTGCACGTGCCTTTTCCACAGCAGGTGGTATATCTACTACCCAAATAGCACACTTGGAAATTAGCCCGTGTTGTACACAGTTAAGGTGATGCAAGTTAATGTGCTTCTGTAAATGATTTCTCCAGCCGTGATGTCATAAATGATGGTATCATGAGAGGTATTTATTCCAGTGGGACTAGTTCACTGAAGACCTAAAGCTTGGTTCATGCTTGACATGTCCACGAGATCCGCACAGCCCCATGCGTCAAAATTATGTCATTTCGGCAACCACCTCCCTCCGTGCGGGGACCACGCGGCCCAGATTTTCTGCAAGGCATACCTTCCGGAATTTCTTTACCGCACGACAGACATTGGTTAACTATTGGTTATTGGTAACTATTGGTTAAGTTCACTGGTACAAAGACTTTTATGATTCAGCTGAAAAAGACCACAGGGACCTAAATACCGTAAACAACAACACACACTGGAAAGAGATGAGGAATCTGTTAAAAAAAAAAAAACTTGGATGAACATTCAAGATCAAGATCACTTTAACCGTCTAGGATTCTCTAACTCTGTTAAGGAGTAGTGTTGTTTGTATGCTGTAGACTCCATGACTGCCATGTATAGTATTGGAGAATAACAGCTGAGTGTGGGGAAAGCCGCACCAAGTATAGTGCTGCAAAACGCGTCCTGGCGAAATTCTGTGTGTCTCCTTTCTGTCAAGCATAAAACAAGCTTAAGTTTGAAATGCATGGGCCGCGACTGTCAACAAGGATTACCGGTATTCGATGGCCTTATTTATGTTTATTTAAAGAAAAAACTGCTGCTTAAATTAAATCAATTGTTCATAAAACTGCTCTGCAAAAAAATAGTGCCCTGTATCTGTGTATACCCATCCTACACGCTTCTGACATGTCTACTGAATGAAACACTTCAAATCTATTTAGTCACTTTTTTGTTGCTTTGTAACAAATTGCAATGCCTGTATACAATGTACAGAAAATACTGTTATGTATTGACATGTATACGTGTGTGAAATATGTGCCTTTAGGAGGTGCGATGGTTATCCAATGCCAAATCTGCATGTGAGCAAATGTCGTGAGCTGTGGCCGACATCAGCTTCTGCGTGAGTGTGCTTATTGTGTTTTGCTGCTTCTGCTACTGCAAAGTTCATCAATAACCGTGGCTCTCCCTCATGCAAGGGCTTAACAGCAAGTCTACTGTAAAAACTAATTCAAAAGACATGATAAAGTGCAGGTGTGAACAATAAACCGCAACGTGATTTGTTGAGAGAACATTCTATGTCAGAACAGTTGTAAACAAAGTACACTCCTCCCCAAATCTATTCAATTCATAACCTTACCCCAATCCAAATCACTTGTCCTGACGAACGAGCGGTCACGAAGTATCCTTCCAAAGAGAAAAGGGCGGTAAACGGGGGCAGTGAAGAATTGTTTTTCCACAATCAAACAGCTTACCCTGCATTGTTTACGACAATATCTGAAAAACAAGATATTAGATATGAGATTTTGTTGGTACAAAAAAGCTGTCAGAGCTGTAAACAAAAACATTAACGACTCTATCCCACTGCCAGGAGGTTTGCTCAAATTGAACAAATCACAGCTCTGGAATGGACTTTCCCCAAAAAGCTAGACTAGCCATGATTAATGTTATTGATCCCCACCTGTTCCCCAACTGCTTCTGGCCTATCGATTAGCACTCACCTATTCTTCCAAACGCATCCAGCGCCGCTTGAACGAGCTTCTCTCCATCTTCCACAGAATCTGTGAGAATGCAAGGCCAAGATGGGGAGTTTTAAAACTACCAGCTGAGTGATTTTCCATTAAAAGCTGACAGTTACAATAATACGCTCATGAAAAGAATACACAAAATCCAATTACCTACTCTGATAGCCACTATTATTGATTGCAATGCATCATCTCAATTGGTTCGACATTTTCTTGGAAATTAACATTTGAATTATGTCTACAGGCAAAATCACTAACTCTCATTGTACAGTGTAAACTCTACAGTTCTAAATGTATACAGTACAGGCATATTAGTTGACCTCTATATTTGTACAAATCCATCTTTGTCCTTGGAACAAATTATTTTTAATATAAATAATATTTTCCAGGGTCTAATTGTCACTGTGAAGTAAATCATACATTAGGTTGTTATCATTATGTGTTGATTTCTTGTCTACAAAAGCATGCATTGCTATCTATCCATGCAGTCCCAGTTCATCTCGCCCAAGTCTTTAAAGCTGTTGTGAACTGAAACCTTGGCCCAGATGTTGGTGGCGCCCGGCTGGCGCTTTTTGTTATGTCCTGTAATGTGCAATGCTTTAACGAATGAATAAAAAGCAGGCGGGGACATCTGGGCACAGACAGATTTGGCGAACAAGAGAGTGAGAGCCAAGCCCTCCCTTTGCCGGCAAAGAAAAGTCAATCTTGGTTGGTCTGAGTTACTATTTTGCGGCTTAGCAGCTGGGCTTGTCTCAGTCTCCGTAGATAATGTTTTATGTGATCATCTCTCAGCATCATTTCAATTGGTTCGACATTTTCCTTGGAAATTACATTTGAATTAAGTCTATAGGCAGAACCACCAACTTTCATTATACAGTTTAAACTCTACGGTCCAAATGAATATATGGATGTTAGTTGACCTCTATATATCACTAATTTGCACGAGACAATATGACTCTGGAACAGATTCATCTTGTTCCAATCGCTTTGAATGGTTAAAATAAAATGTATAAAGCAGAGAAGTTAATCTGTGTACCATGCGTTCAAGGAGAGATAGTGACACGTGACAGAAAAGAAGGCATAGAGGACAAGATGGAGGCTGGTCCAAAAACTTCTCACCGTAGTTGGCCACTGCCTTTCCTCCCTTGGCTTTTATCTCGTCCACAACCTTATCGGCAGCCGCAGAACTCTTTCCACCCCCTTTAGTGTCTGCCCCAAGGTCATTCACTTGAATGTAGCAAGAGGAGGAAAAGATTAGCAATAAACGGGTGATGAGTGCAGTTTTTCGCCAGTGATTAGGAGCCTTTTGCTAAGCCTCGTCACATAGTTCAAGGGCGAGTTCATTGTAGATAGTGGCTATTATTTAGGATGTTTACAGTCAGGGCTCGCGCCTCAATCGCCGCTTTAATCAATACAATGAACTAGAATGTGACAACGTTGATTCTCTTCAAGCTGGGGATGCTCAATAAAATCTCAAATCGCGCTATGATTCATAGAAAATTACTTTACACTCAGCAGGAAGTTACATTTTATAGTTAAATACTAAAAAAAAACAGGCTGATGCCTTTCTTTGGAAAAAGAAAATCTGAGCCATGTTTTTTTCCATAAAGGTTATTGTAGACAGACATAAAAAAAATCCACACACCCTGTTCAGGTTTTTGTGATATAAAAAAAGACACCAAAATAAATAATCGTACTATAACCCAATATTAGGGATGAATATAAATAACAGATAATGTAGTTGTATATGACTGCACAACCAAACATATTTTAGAGTGCAGGTGGCACAGTGAAAGACTAAATCATAGTACGGTACATACATACGCCTCATATGGCAAGGTTGTGGGTTCACTTCCGGCTCCTGCATTCCTATGTGGTGTTTGCATGTTCTCCCATGCCTGTGTAGGTTTTCTCCAGGCACTATGGAGTACTATGTCATGACTCCCACATTACAAAAACATACATACTCTAAATGAAGGGTCGGTAAGCCAAAATGTTGAAAGAGCCATCTGGAGCCAAAAAACTGAAAGCCTTCTAGAGTACCGAAGACAACGCATACCGTAAACGTCAGTATATGAGTCTTCATGACTAAACGTTTATTTTCTCTGATGCGCATGCATCCTGGAGAGAATAACGCACCTTGTGACTCCTGTACAATGGTGCTTTAAGTTCCATTACAATATATTGTTTGTTACATGCCCAGCGACTGGCACCCAGTCCAGGGTGTACCCCTACCTGAAGACGACTGGAATAGGCACCAGCAAGCCAGCAATGCCAGGGAGGATAAGCAGATAAAGAAAATGGATGAAGGGATGGCTGGATATTTCATACATTCAACACAATAAAGCAATCTGATTTTTGTTGTGATTTTTATCGTGAGGATTTGGAAAAAAAAAAAAAAAAAGTAATGCTGTTCTTGGGCCTGAGCAACAAAACACAATAATATCCCTGTCATTCATTCTACATACTGACAAAAATCAAAAACAGCCAATTTGTAACTAAATATGAGCTAGTGACAGGAATGTGTTCTTTCCTGTTTAATGTGAGAATTCTGTTTTCTGATATTACTGGACAGCTTCTCAACATCAGGCATGTAAGATGTTTTTGTTGTTTGACAACTCATTACAAAGCAGACATGCAGACAATCCTTCTGCATTGGCATGAAAGCAAATGATTCCAGTCAAGAACTGTTGGAATCTTCTGTTCTATATGCTGCTTTTTTTCCCTTTGGGATCAATGGCCCATCAAACACTGTTTTTTTTCGTTTGTTTATTTTTGTGACAGCCACCAAAAGTAACGTGCATCGCAGGCTACGACGCAAATCTACAGAGACAGAAATGGTTAAATATTTATTCTACATATTTTTGGTTTTGAAAAATGTTAAGAATGTTTGTTGCAGATTTGACAATCAGGATTAAAACAAAAATATACCCCCTTATGTTTTTCCATCTGCTCACATTTTTGTAAAAGAACGAGGGAGCCTCTTGGTTTAGGGTTGCCAACCACTGCTCTTAATTGTCCTTAGATGTGATTGTGTGAATGTTTTTTTTGTTTGTTCTTTGTCTATGTGTGCCCTGCAATGGGTGTACCTAGCCTACTGGCTGAAGACAGCTGAGATTGGCCTCAGCACACCAGTGACCATTGTGAGGATAAGCGGTTGAGATCATGGATGGATAGATTTGCCAATGATTAACTTCAAGCATAAGTGACTTTTCTAGCAAACTTTTATTGATAAATGTATATTAGTCATATTACAAAAAAACTGGTACATTAATCCAACAGGAGTGTGGAGACTTTTTATATCCATTTTCAAGTATTTGGAACACACTGAAAATCAAGTGTGGAAAAAGATTACTAAAACTAAATTAACTAAACTAAACTTTTATTTGATTATTTATCGATTGAATAATAAACGGGTATAATACATGTTTTTCCTTTCTTCCTATAACTTTAAAAATCTAAATGAATTCTGACAAATTACTTTCTTGTAATGTTTCGGCTTTCTTGTAAAATTGCACATTTGTTTCTCATATTACTACAATTTTTTCTTGTATAATCACACACACACACACACACCTCCCCACCACGAATAGTAGTACATGCTGTGTATCTAGTTAAGCATTGCCTGGAAATATTCTAGGTCCTCGAGAAGTTTTATCTTGTTGTATTATAACCTGATTCTTGTAATATTAACCTTTTCTTGTAACATTATGTTTTGTTCCACATGATATGGTGACCTTATTCTCAGATTCGGTGGTGTGGATCTACACCACAGATGTCAAACTGAGGTACCCTGCAAGGTTTTTGATGTTTCATTTCTCGCTGGGTTTTTCTAGTCCCCGTTAACCATGAAAACTGAGGAAACACTGTATCTGGGAAATTTATAACAATTTTGAGAATTATTACAGATAGATTTGTTCCTAACAATAAGGGTGATAATTGGGGTAGTAAGTTCTTTGGTGAAGATGACAGTTACCACCATCTAACTAGATTTTTGTTTTGTTTTGTTTTTAAACAAATGCTGCCCTAATAGTTCTTAGTATACAATAATATACAGCTTTTTTTTTTTTTTGACAACAAAGCCCCTTTGACCGGATGGATGGAATTAAGGTTGTGATGAGTGCAGAACTGATAGTTACCAACAACAGAGGCTCCTCGTTCAGCAAAGGCAAGTGCATATTCCTTCCCAAGACCTGCATGAAAATAAAAACACATAACCTCGTTGTCTGTTTGTGTTAGTGTTGCTGCATGTGCCCTTTCACACACTCGGAATGACTGTACTTTGGTCCCGATAGCAGACTGGAAGCAAAAATCTGTGAGGTGTGATTTCGCTATGGAATTAATGTCACAAGTGAGAATTCGTCAATTTTCCTATTCAACGTATTCAAAGACTTTAGACAGAAGAAATGCACCCACACATAATAGAGTAGCGCAGATTGCTATAATCACCCCAATCAGCTGGTTAGCTTTCTGAAGCTAACCACTGTATGTAGAAATGGGCTTACAGTTAGCTTCAATGACAGTCGAGCTAATATGCAGTATTGTGTTCCTCCGGTCATTTTACCTCCCCCGGCACCGGTGACGAGCACAACTCTTCCTTCAAATGACAAAGACATTCCTGTCAGTGACCGCTGTCTTAGAACGCTGGACTACTTGACTGTCTGGTTGTAATAAAGGTTGAACTAACTTTCACAAGTTCCACTTCCGTAACCATGAGGGGCAGGCTTTGTTAGAACCAATCAAAAACGAGAAAGTGGTTAACTCTTTCCTCACATGATCAAATTTTAGGACAGATTTTTTTTCCCGTTTTTTTTTTTTTCACAAGGACATAACTTTGTTATGCTTGAACTTGAAAAGGAAGACAAACCAAAAACCTGAAAATCAAAAACAAACAAAAAAACAAAACAACAACACTCACCAAAACATAACAAAAAGTTATTTAGGCAAAGTTGAGTTAAAAAAAAATAAAAATCGCCAACAAGTTCTGTGCTCCCTGACCAGTCTAAACACATTTTTGTTTCTGGAATACAAATTAAGCAGCAAAGGCTACCAAATTTTAGCCATATCAGGGGGCAGCATTTTGCTGCTTGCTGTCAAATAAAAAATACATCCCATTTACCGTCATTTGAAAAAAAAATTAAACACAGCCACAGTTATAATGTAAATAATGTTTTTGAATTAGAAATATGTACCAACAGCATTCTTCGCTTTTCATTTTAAATAGAGGACAATGGCATTGTCTTTAAGCGCCTGTAACACGCCGTCTAGAAAAACGTACACTAACATGGACCGACAAACTATTTTGGAGGTGTGTGGTTGTTTCTATGTCAAATTATTACACCCAAATACTGTGTGAAATACGTTTCTGGTTGATTTCAAAGCGACCCCTTGAGCACCCCAATAAACGAGCAAGAAATGTGGTAGGATACGTTTTTGAAATACCTATCAAGGGGTCATTATCGACCCCTGAAAACTGATGAAAGTTGAAAATGAATATGAAAAAGAGTGTGTAGACTTGCGCATGCCCAAACATGTATGGCTAGACATGTCAAACATGTTTGCATTGGCTGTGCACAAGTGCTGCGTACATTTGAAGTTTTCCGCTTTTTTTTAATTATTGGTTGGTGGCAACTACCTATACAGTACATCAAGCGAGGGGCACGAGGTGGGAGAAGAGGAGGGGAGGCGGAAAAAGAGGAGAGAGAAAGCATCCTCATCTACCGAGTGCTTCACACTCTCCAAGGAAGCTGCGATAAAGACACGACGGTGACACGCAGCGAGCGGGCTCACAGAACAGTGGCTGGAGTGCCTTTTACTGATGCTGACTTTCTTTCCGGGGACATTTTCCCAACGATAATTGTGGAAGAGGAGCATGCTATTATGACGAAAATAGCAGACTGTTTTGGAGCATTAGATCAAACGAGGGTGCTTCTTCTACGCGGCCAACTTCGTGTTTCGTCTGCTTTTTTTAATTATTTTTTTTCCTGATAAATATAAAACACGTTCTCCGTTGTCAACAGAATATTGACTTTGGAGCTCTTATACTCGAAAGGCTTTCCGTAGATGTCTAGTTTGCTGTTTCTGGTCGTTTAAGGAAAAAAGGACAAAAACCCAAAGTCACATTCTCGTAGACATAATGACCCATTATTTACACCTAAGCGTTTGTTGTCACACGCCAGTGCGCATGCGCAGCGGTGGACGGCGTTAGCTCGCCGCCTGGCATCCACAGCGTCCAACCCGGGCGGCTGCGATGTAGGCGCGCGAGTGGGAGAAAACAACACGAGAGGGTGGACATGGCCAGAAAGTGTCTTCGGCGCGCCGTGAAGACGATTTCACTGGTGGACGCGCTGGTGGAAATAGGCCGGCCGTAAAGTGTCAAGCATGTCCGGGACAGCCGACGGCGCAGAGGGAGCAGTGTCCAAAGTGCAAGTGAAGCGGGAGATCAAGACCATCGTGGACAATTTGGAGACTATCCTGGGCGACCTCAAGGATGTGGCCAAGGAGCTCAAAGAGGTACGCACACACTGACACGCGCACACACACACACACACACACACACACACACACACACACACACACGGTGTGATGCACTTCATCATGTGTGTCTTTTTAATGGATGCTCGTAATGTCACCCTCTTATGACACACACACACATTAAACAGCTTCTTGCTCCTCCCCCTGCTCTGGAAAACATGTGGCACAGAAGGAGGTGTGAAGTCCCCCCCCCCCCCCCCCCCCCCCCCCCCCCCCCAACTTTCACACACGTACAGGCTATGAGAAATGTGAGACTGCATTTATTTCTAATGGATTTTACATCATGTTTCATCATCACCCAGACACAGTCCTGGACCACCTGCCGACTGCAAGCTCAACCCCCATCCCTCTCTTGTACAATACTTCCGACACTCAAATACATCATATTTTATTGTCAGCCTCTTGTCAAAAGATCAGAACTCTTAGAATAAGCCTTGCAGACATTCAAGCGCAACTTCTGCGGCTTTTATGTCCTGCAACTTTTTCCTGTTTTTCTCCATGGCTCCCACCAGGCATTGGAGATAAATAAAAGCATGAAGGCTCTGTAATCAATCTTTTGTTGTTTTATGTGTGTGATGTTCTTTCTCCTCATTTCCCTCCCTTTGTTGCTCGCAGGAAATTGTGCAGAAGATCATTTGTTCGGACGCCACGCAAGCTGAAGAGGCTGTTGCTATCAATGCCAGCGTTGGCCTATAATCCATTTGAAATGCATGTATCTGTTGGATGAGGTGCTGGATGCCAGCCTCGCTCTGAGGAGGCACCCTGCACAGATGCTTGGCACAGGCTCGGGCGGTAGCTGGCGTACCGCACGTTGAGATACCAAGCTCCCGTCTTGCACGTGTCCCAACAAATTATCCCTTTTAGTCGCAAAGAGAGAGTTAAGCTCCATTACTCTATCTGGCCGGGCCTTTGTATTATCCTCCTTTTTGGCGCTTGCTCAATTTCTGCTCTTGTCGGTCTAAACAGGGGACACGATTTGTAGAACAAGTCTTCAGATGAAGGGAACAGCAGTGACCACACTACGTGGCTATTTAAAAATGTATAGGAGGAGCCAGGTGTCAATGCTGTAATTTTTATGAATGTTTCGGTATAATATGCTTGATTTGAGAAGTAATCTAATGATCCCCTTTGATTTTGTCACAGATGTGTATGAACTCATTCTATGCCAGGATGTATTTTCACGTTTTTAAAGTCCAGACATTCAATCCCAGATACTTAAGTATAGATTTAATACTTAAGTACTGATACTTAAGTACATTAAGGACATTAATTTCCAGATACTTAAGTATAGATTTAATACTTAAGTATCTGGAAATTAATGTCCTTAATGTACTTAAGTATCAGTTTAATACATAAGTATCTGGGATTTAATGTACATACCCTTAAAAAAAACGTGAAAATACGTCCCTGGCATTGAATGAGTTAAATAGAAAATAATGCTTGAGTGATGTTAAGTTTAAATGACTCAAGGGCGGCATGGTGAAAGAGTGGTCAGCTTGTCTGCCTCACAGGTCAGAATCCCAAGTTCATTTCCAGCTTGCTCCGGCCCCCTGTGTGGGGTTTGCATGCTCACCCTGAAAGGATAAACTAAATCAGTTCCAAAAGATCATTGTTTCGGGTGCAGCCCATGCAGCCTGCTACCGGTCATGCGGCCCGGTACCAGTTGATCCGGTATCGCGCTGCAGACCGGCGGTTGGGACCTCTAGTATAGACAACCAATCTAAACTCACACGAGAATAGGTGGACATGCAGAGGCCAGGCAGAAAGGTTGAAGCAGAGTTTCACACATCAAACCTGTGAAACATTCAAATTAACCACTAGGTCTGATGTGCTGCCCTGGTGGTCTTTATAATTAATTCCAGAGGTACAAACCCATCTCTGTAAAGATTTCGAGCCACAAGGTTCAAGGGACTGCCATTAAGAGCACAGAGACAGAGATATGGCTAAGACTACAAACAATTGTCCTGGACTTGATGTTCCAAAGAATGCTGTGGTCCATTTTATCTTTCAATCATCACTGAATGTCGTTGAACGCACTGTGTTGTCGTTCCCTATGTCAAGCCGTACAAGGTGTGTCACAAAAAGATGGATTCCATGCTGAGGTCACCCTGTTCTCAAAATCATGATTGAGTTTTCAAAAAATGGGCAAAAATCTGCTGACAAATAATGTTGCTATGCTGGCACAGAAATCAGCTTTTTTTTTTTTTTTTTTTTACTCAAGACAGCGCATGATATGCTGCTCTCTTATGCTTGACTGAACTCAGAAAAAAGAAGACAGTAAAGCTGAAATGCAAACAAATAGAGGCACTATGTTGACTTCATCTGATCAAAGTATAGAAGGCGTAGATGAAAGGCCATCATTATACAGCAAACTTGACAAGTACTTTGATATAGTGACTGTTCTTTATTCAAGACTGTGTATGTAAAGTGTATAGTGTATTTGCTGCATGCTGTGTTTGCGTTACTGAATTCAAAAAGAGAAAAATAACACAGTAAATTTGCATACGTCTATGGAAATCTATCTATTGAGGCTTCAATGATCCGATCCTATTTTATGATAAACCATTGAACACTACCCGTAGAAACAGATTGCTTTACCTGCCTGAAGTAGTTCCCTCAAATTAAAAGCCAAAATGAAAATTAAAAGCAAATTTGTCACCTCACAGCAGATGAGGACAGTGACTGACTTTTTCAGGCCCGTGCGTCAAGATCCATTTTATTTTAAGGGCACACCCAGTCCTTTGAATGAAGGAAATTGACACCGATCACGATTCCGGCCAATTGATCGGCTTGCACTGACCGCCGAGAGCAGGTATTGGCAAGCCCCGGCTCAAGAGCTGCATGTGGCTCTTCAGCGCTGTCCTAGTGGCTCCCTGTAACTTTTTCTAAAAAGTATGAATGAAATGAAAGACACGGGGAGAATTTTTTTTTTTGTTTGGGTCTATCTGTGGCTGTTGAAAAAAACAGCAGAGGTTTGATGGGCCATGGACCCTAAAGTGAAAAAGGGAAACATATGGAACAAAGGATTCAGCAGTTCCCGGACCAAATCATTTACTTTCATTGCCATTGCTTTCAACATGTTGGATTGAGGACCCCTGTCCTAGAGCAAATGAGCCATAAGTAGGTAAGAGACTTTGTGACAAAGGTAACCAAGAACGTGTCCCCTGGCAGAGCTATGGAGATGGGAAAACATTCCCAAAGGACAACCAGAACAGCAGCTCTCCATCTGGCCTTCAAGGCAGAGCGGGCCAGTGGAAACCTCCGCAGTGCACGACACATGAAAGCGATGTGTTAATGTCTGCAAGGCTTTCTTTTAGAGTTCTTTTTACAAGGAGGCCCACAAAAAGAGACGATGAAGATGGGTAATGGTGATAAGGAGTTTGATCAACTTGAGTGTCTTGTCTTATTGTCTGACAGCATTGTTTTCACGCAGTCCTGTGAATAAATGGGTCAGAAGTGAGATGGTCAGAATTGTGCTGTTGTCAGTGTGTAGGTTTTTCAATAATGTACTGTGGATCTAAGGTTCTGGTCTTAGTTTTGGATTTCCCAGCACATTAAAATATTGTCAGAAAGGAGTATGATGGAGCTGGTGAAGCGTTGTAGTTTAGAGTGTAATGTGGTTACTGCAGGTTTTGAACAAACTGTAATAGACAGGGGTTGAAATACAGGTTACAAATGGTGTCAAAAGTGGGATAGACCCATGGGAATCCTGTGTATCTGACCCCAAATAAGATCCCACTTTTCAGAAGTGTGAGGTAACATCGTAGTTTGTGTACTCCAATCTTAGTTATGGCTTTAAGGCAATATAAACAGCTATACAAAAACAAAATAGGCAAACAAACAAAAAAGTATTCCAGGACTGTGTAATTTCAGCTCATTTTCACAAATTGCTTTCTTTGTGAATATTCTCATTGATGCTGAAGCACTGAACAGCCTCAGATAATAGCCGTTTTACTGCTCGGTGTTCCGACATACTCGTTGTGCTTTTGTTCGCTTTTTGATTGTCAGAAATTGTCGTCTGGTTGAGTTTGATTCCTTTCACATATTAATGCATATTCCATATTTCAATGCGTTTGCCTTTTCTCTGACGGCATACCATATAGTCTGCTGAGGTACTGTGTTTATAGCACAGTAGGCAGCAAATATGCCTTGAAAATTCACTCTTTCTATATCGCTCCCTTCTTGGCTTAATTTCTTCACATGGTGTTCACTGAATTCTCCCATAATACATTCATTCAGACTCCTCTTCCATCTTGGTTCACGATGCACATAACCAAGACTGATCATTTTGCTGTCTTTTTGTGTGCCAACAAATCTGCTATCTGGTGGTATTTGCAGCATTCTCATCTGTGTGGAAGCTTCTGTCTGATAGTCATGGCAACTCTGCAATCTTCAAGATATTAAAAAAAAGAAAACACAATTATTGCCATGTTACTGTCATTAAGATTAAAAATTATTTCAATGAATTTCGATCAGATGTACTCAGTCTTTGGTATGACCCAACCAAAAATTTGGAAAATATGGAGGCTCGGTGAAGTGAATAGTTCTTTATACTACCCAACCAAATGTTGCAGATACCAAATAGTGTTGTATATATTAATCAATGCAAGCGCTTCAAAAACATCACGTTAAATGTTACAATACATTGGCTTTAGAGCGAAGCGATGTTCTAAATGCAAAAGTGGCGGCAAAGGAGGAGGGCAAGCAGCAGAAAAAAAAAACAACCTTATGATTCGAAAACAGAATTTACTTTTCTTCTATCGTTGTAGACATATTCTTCTTCTCACCCGCACAATGTTTAGGTCATCCAATATCCGACTCTTATTCCGCCTCAAGCAGCCATATTAACAAGCAGTAGAATCTCATGTTGTGTTCATTCGAATGGGAACTTTGAGATTTCAAGTTTTTTTTTTTTTTTTTTTTTAATTTCATTATGTTTTTTTAGATGCTGAATGATTTTAGTAACATGAAGAAAAACCTGTACAGACGAGACCATACCTGAAGGTTTGACTTTATTTGATAAATTATAACAAATATTCCTCCTTGGTTTTTGTCAAAAAAAATATCACCAACGCGTATCGCTGAGACATCAGTGCCATCTGAAAATGTACTGTTGACTGCTGATGACATATTAACACTGTCAAGGGCATGCTTTAAATAAAAAAAATGTGGACATGCTGCTGCTGCTGCTGCAAAAAAAAAGTTCAATGTGTGTTCACAGATGTCAATGATGTGTGGCAATAGAATTTGTCTATTCTAACTAATTTCTTCTGTTTTTTTCAAATGCTGTTTTTTTTTTTAAATGCCAAATATTCTTCCTACTAACATTTCCAAATGTATTTCAATATGCATTGCAATACACCTTTGCTATATTGTAATATATTGCAATACACTTTTAGGACACAATATCCAGCACTATTTTCTTGATACGTAGAATAATATTTAGCTAACTTAGCATTCATCTAAGATAGACTTATGTTGCCTAGCTTGTTAGGACTTCACTTACATACATAACCTCTCTCAATCCTAGCTGCTTTATCCCTGCTGCGGGCAAAAAACATTCTGATATCCATCTAGAAGGTACAGTTCAAGTCAAACTGAAACCAAAATGATATATTTAAAAGTTTGTTGTTGGCCCAACTTACGGACCTCATCTGCCCCCCCTTTTCTCTCTCTCGCTCTCATTCTCTCTTGCTCGCTCGCTGACGAGGAAGTATTACGCATTAGCCGTAGTCGATAAACGTGAATAAATGATCATACTAATTAGCTATGTGTGCATTGTTTTTGTGAAGTGAATATAGTAGTAATGAAGTATGTGCGCTCTGAAGAGATTTTATTTTTTTTAATTCATAACATTTTTACTGGGGCACAGCAGATCCATACTGGGGCACGTGCCCTAGTGAAATATTCATGGCGACACGTCTGACATACACCCCCTCTTAATAGCCGAGATAGGATCTTACCACATACAATCTTAATAAATATTGAAAATGGATAATAGATTTGAAAAGGAACTATAATGTCAAACCACACTGGATCTAATCCAATTTAAACTTGGCATGGAAAAGTTTATCAGATGTATTTGGGTGCCTATGACTGTCAAACTGGCTTTCCAATCGAAACAAAGTTCACTTCTATGTATACAGTGTAAGTACTGTTGAAATATCAAACCAGCTTGAATCTGGATCTTATCCAGATTGTCCATTTAGTTGTCAGATCAGGTTATGGTTTGCTTGAAGATGTATATAGCTCGAGTAAAGATTCCGATCTGGAATTTCTCCTGCATTTAAGTCTGTGTCCTTTCACCTTTGCTATCAACAATTCTGAGTTACAAATGGCATCGCCGTGCTGGTTGTTGTCGCTTTTGCCGCTTCGGTCGCTTGTGTCTCTGAATGAGATCGTTGCGGTCCATCAATCAGGTGCGGGTCTGGCAAGCTCATGGCCATCCCCATAAATCGCTGTGATATTTCTTTTTCCCCCCGCGGCACGGGTGTCAGTGTGATATCTCAATCGATTTTTAATCTCCGGAATCAGCCTCCTCGATCAAAGGGGGGCCATTTAAATGTTTCGACTTTGAGATTTTCAATTCATGAGTAGGATACGTGATGACGCGCATTAATTCTACAGTTTTCTTGGCGGAGTATGTTGAGGTAATTTATTACTTGGCACCTCTGTTCTCTAGGTCGTCCACGATATCGACACACTGACGTGCGACCTGCAGCTGGAGGAGGACGGTCTGACGGACAGCTCCAAGACAGACACACTCAACTCCAGCTCCAGTTCCACCGCCACCACCACCACCACGGCATCCAGCCTGGAGAAAATGAAGCTCTTCGTTGACGACTGCCTCTTCATACCTCCCGCGCCCGTCGCACCGCTCCTCGCCCTTCCTCCCGCTGTTCTGACCGTACACAAGAAGGCACACCCGCCCTTGCCGCCGCCCAGACTGACCTCGGTGAGAGCCGAGGACCACAGCGGAAAGAATCTGCCTCATCCGACGTTAGTGCTATCAGGGAATTTATCCAAGACGAATGGATCCTTATTGAAGAACGGTGGCGTTTTTTCGTTGAAGCCGACCCGGGATTTATTCTCCCCGACGTCGTGCTTTATTACTAATGACGGTGGCGTCCCGGAGTCGGCCCTGGTTCCTACACTGCCCAGACCCATGCCTCTTCTCCGCCATGAAAAGAACAAATGCCCCAAGGTCCCCGGCAGGGAACCCCGTGAGAGGGAGCGTGTCCGTTTCAGCGAGAAGGTCCAGTATCACGGCTACTGTCCGGACTGTGACCTGCAGTATGACGTGGATGACTCGGAGCTGCACTTGCAGTCGGAGCTCAGCGAAATGCGCCTCAGCCCTGTGCACTGCTGCTCTTCTTCCTCCCCTCCTCCCCTTCCTCAACTAATGCTGGAGAACGGAGGCCTCTCGGTCAGCCACAGTTTTCCGCCCAAGGCCAGCACTCCTCCTCCTTGCATAGCACCCCACCCGGGTTCCCTCAAACCCCAGAAAACAATCCTGCGCAAATCTACCACGACCACGGTTTGACGACGAGCCCCGTGACCTGTCCGACACGCGCGATCCTGAATCATTCATTGTGTTATCTACTTAGTGAGCGCCTTCTACTCCAGTCCAATTTTTTGGATTATTCAAACAGCAAGGCCGGAAAATGCTAGACGAAGAAGGCGAAAAATAAGCAGAGTGGAGCAAGTGGCATCACCATGGATTCTGAGACGTATGCGCACAGATTTAGACCAAGCGGTAAGTGCGTATGCTTGTGAAAGTGTGTTTGTCAAAGGAGTAACAATGGCGCAATCGCATATGCGCGCTGATGCGTGTTTGGGCGCACATACTGTAAGTTTATTTTCTTATGGATGCTCATGTGGGACTGCATTTGTGTACTGCCTCACAGTGAAAGGTCCTGGTTTTCAATCTCGGCTCGGGACTTTTTGTTTGCAAGCACCTCCCGTGCTTTGTAATTGGTGAGCAGCGCACCGACTTTCATCATAGTCAGTCAGAAAATATCTCTAGCTAACCCATGATCCTATGAAGACAGGCGGTGTATAAAATGGATGGATAAAGTGACGGTTGAGAAACAGAGAAGGCAATATTTCAGGAGAGAATCCGTGTCTGTATGGAGGCTCCTGGTACTAACGAGTCTTGGGAAGTTATGTCAGAGAACCACTGATTAATTCATGGTTTAAATAAGGAAATTTGCTTCCCTTGCATTTCGGATATTCTCTGACCCCAAAATAACTAGAAGACGTACCTAACAAGCAAGTTTGAATAGATGTGCAGTGAATAGTCTTTCAACAGTTTTGTCATATATTATTTGGAAAAAAAATGTTTTGACTTAGAGACACAACTTGGAAAAGTTTTAGAGGCAAAGTTGAAGCTCCCTTTTTAATCTTGGGTTGCAAAATCATTCAAGATACTTTTGCCCAGGCAAATAATCGGAAGTAACTTGGTATGTAAAATGGTATGTTTGATTCCTTTTTTACCCTTGTACCCTTGACCTTTTGACAAAAGAAATAATAGATGGCTCAGCTGTATCTGACATCTTGTCGTTAAATAATGTTCAAAACAGGAATGCAAATAGCAATCTTTTTAATGATGGATTATTCTGTCAATTGGTGATTAATTGATGAATGGTATTTTTGTCATTTCCATCCTTTTATTATTATTTTTTCCAATGGACTGTGCAAAAAAACACACTCAATTGTTCTCTAATTTGGTTACTGGTTTGGTGCGTGCCAGTAAAAAAGGCTCAAGGCTGCTCATTGTTTCAAAAAAATAGATGTCTGCAAATATTTCATTTTTTCTTCTTTTGTTAATGTTAAAAAGGATACAATTTTAGGTAGATATATTCCCCCGCAATATTTTACCTTGGACCAAACCTCTGCAGCCTATGACAGCAAATATGCAAATATGGTTTGAAGATGGTTGGTAGAAAATTGGGCCACTATCTGGCTATGACAAGAAATATTCCGCCAGCCTAACGCCGTCATCTTGCTTTGGATATTGGCTATGCAAAATCATGCTTTGACAAACAAATACCAATTCCTTCAATCTTGAGGATAATTGCTTTTAAATTGTGCTTGGCAAAGGTCTGTAACTGAGGCAGTAAGGTCATCAGTTCTCATCATCTCTTGGGCAAACAGGGCAAAAGCATTAATTTCCTCATAAGGCCCATGTAACATCACAGCTTAGCATTAGCTTTCATGTTTAATCGAGTCGCTGCGCTTAAACGCTTGTGTGGCTTTCTATATCAAGTGTGTACGTGTGTAAAAACGCATGTCCAGCGGGCCAAGTTGGGGAGACAGCATCCCCCGGAGTGGGCTGAGAATAGTAGCACCTTCCTTGCGGTGATGCCCTTAATTAGCTGCATTAGTCTACAGCAGATAACGCAAAGTGCCTCACACGACCTTTGCGCTGACATCAGCCCCGACTCAGCTACAACCGCTGCGCCATTTTTCATTCTAAACGAGGGGCGAGGGAAAGAATACACTTTAAGCAAACCGTGACTGAGTCGGAAATGTGGGACAAATGCTTTGGCTTTTAGGAGTGGCAATGTGTTACATAAACAATTTTCACGTTAATGTTCACCCACATCTGCTCTCCTGTTTGTCCATCTGCCAGAATGATTACGCAAAAACCACTGGGCTGCTTTAAATTGAATTTAATGGAAAGATGCCGTGCGGCTTGAGTACATTGTTACGTACACGTCCAGGAATGTGACCTACTACTTGAGTGTAGCTGCACATCTGTGTCTATTAATAGAGGTGTATGTAATTCACTTGCACTCTTGCATTTTATTGCATCACAGAGTAATAGTAAACAAAAGCTAAACCACACTGATGATGCACTGTTGTTTATGGAAAACTTATAATTTACAATTATATAACACAACCACAGGTAGGGTGGGGAATCTATTGTCGGGGTGGGGGTTTTCATAGGTGAGGTTTTCTGTAGTAATACGTACTAGTCAATATTTCGACGCAGCAGTTTTGGTTAGCAATTAAAAGTTAATGGGCTCAGAAGTTAAATATGTCAGTGTGCAGTTTCTTTGAAGTGTCATATGCTGGAGTGTGTATTTGAAATAGGCGTTGTTTTTTTATACATTAAATGAATGCTGAAACAGGGCAGGTGGTCTAGCAATTAGAACATGTGCCTTACAGATGGGGTCGGGATTCAAATCTTTGTCTCCAGAGTGGAGTTAGCGTATTGGGAGCTTGCATATTTCTTAAGTAGGTTTTCACTAGGTATCACAAGAACTGGACTAAATATTTGCATGGTTGTGAGTGCTCATATGTGTCATGCAATTGGCTGGTGAGTAGTACTGGGTATAGCTAGCCCACCTTCTGCCCAAAGTCAGCCGGGATACAAAATCACTCATGGCCATAATGAGGACGAGCGAGTGCAATAGCAAATTAATGAATGGATGGACGATGTAACAGGTGGCTAATTGGTGCTCTGGGTATTTTCAAGGAAGGGCCGCTGTTCTTCCTCACCTTGTATGTATTACCAAAAAAGGCAGGACAAAAATGATTGCAAAAACAATATGATAATGTGTACTAGAGATACACCGTGAGCTGTCAGGATTACAGAATGGAATTTGTAGTTAAAGCAAGTTAGGCTAAACTGGAAAGAGGGACACAAATGGATGCTCTGATAAGCAGAGTAGAGCTACATGGTGGCCAAGGCTACCGCTTTGTTACTCTTTGGCTACTCCTTGTCACTCTTAGGTCACTCTGGCTACCCTTTTGGGCCACCCAACATTTTGGGGATTTTTTTTTTTATCTGTGATTTTTCATGCGGTAGTCTTAGACTGTTTAGATGCCACAAATTATTTATAATAATTGAGTGTTTAAACTAGTGTAAAGAATGTATTATTTATTTCATGGTAAGTAATGACATATGCATGCATGGCTATTCTTGGCCACCCCTCATTGAATTGTTGGGTCACTCTGGTCACCCCGCATGCAAATTTCTGGCTACGTCCCTGCTGAAAAAGTAAAGAAGTGCCAATTTTTTGCACAAAAATCGTGTGTGTGAAGTGACTCGACATATGGGCCACCCAGCACTGGAGCGGTCTTCCATCTGCAGACATTTGGTGGCCGACAGGTGTTTCCACATGTGCTGCTGTGCCTCTTAGTACCTCCACAAAGAGATGGCTCAAGGTCAAGGCGACGGCGGTGGCTGCCAAATTGGACAGGTGCAGGACTTCAAAGACGCATCAGGCTTATGTTTTTTTTTTTTTTTTTTTCCACCGTGGATGGAAATTGTTCAACGATGCCATCTGCTCTGATCTGGCGGTACAGTACAGCCTCCCCCTGTGTACCTAGGTCTACTCGGAAATGGCTTTTTGTCACACATTTGCAGTCTGATGTTATGTAAATACAGCAGTCTGTGTCGTTTATTACGGTGGAACCTCCAAAGTCAAAATGCTCCCTTTTGTGGTGTTGATTGACTTCCAAGTTGTTGTTGTTTCAACAAGGCATTCCAATATAATAAGAGAGATACTACTTGGATTGGCTTACTAAGTAACATCTTGACAGTGCTGCAGGTTTTTACTATTTTTAGACTGAGCATTTCTACAGTTCACCCCATCCATCAGTTGACTTTTATTAAATTATTAACCAACATTACTAATACAAAATATGCAGTGCAGACATATTTTTGATCACTTAGAACTACCATCCTCCAATTCTACACTTTGTTATAAGTGACTTTAAATGTGTGTGGCTTTAAAAGGCTGCGACTTGCATCGGCAAGCATAGTTTGGTTACGGTAGCGTAAGTTTGCTAGTTTTTAACATTTGTCAGTGTGGAAAAAAAAAGATGACTATAATTTTTTATATATATTTTTCTATATACATTATACTATTTTTTCTTACTATTTTTGGGTCCACAATCCCCCACATCCATGCCGCCTCCTGTCATTTTATTTCATTTTTGAAGGAAAGATCTTTTTCAATGTCCCAGTTAGGGCCCAACTGATTAATCAGCCAGCCAGCAGTTGGTCGATTACGGCCCTTCAAACATCGGCCAAAATGATTGGCCAAATCACAGATATTTGCTCGTTATTTGAACTCATATTTTTGTACTCAAAACATTAACAGCAGCTGTAGCGTAAGCAAGTAACACTGGTGTCATTATTTATTACATGTAAATCCATACCATAAGCTTGTATCCTTAAACACATTTTAAGCATATACATTAAATATAACAACCATCCAATTATGTACTTGTGAGTCAAACGTGTATAACAAGTATCTGTCATGTTCTGTTGGTGTTTTTTGGGTTTTGGTTGTATGCAACATTAGGGTTTCTGTTCAATTCTTTTTTCCTGTTCAATTCCATTTTCTCAGTTTTGTTCCTGTTTTGTTTCCCTCGTATCTGTCCTCTTTAGCGTGATTTATTTCCACCTGTCCGTGTGTCGTCCAATCAGCTTCCCCTGCCTTTAGTTTCTGTCCAGCTGTTTCGTGTTTCCTAATTAGTGTGTAGTTCATTGAATTGCCAGTTTGCTTTCAGTTAGTTGTTGGGTCATTGTCTTTGTTGAACACAGTGTTTTTTTCTTTGTTTTTTTTTCCCAGGGTCGCTTTTGATAGTCCCTCATTGTCTTTCGTAGTTTTAGTCCTTTGAGTTCTAAGCGGTTGATTCCATCTTTAGTACTACGTTTGTTTCAGAGTTTTTTTGGTTATACTGTACTTTGCATTCAGTTACTGTAGCTACCTTGGTTTTTCCGTTCCCTTTTTCATAATAAACGTTTGTATTTTGGAGTTCACCCTGTTTACGGCTTCCCTGCATTTGGTTCCGCTACCCTCTACGCATTACTCACCAGCATGTCAAGATGTGACAGAATGTCCTTATAACTTAATGAATTCAGCCACGCAATGCATTCTGTCATTCCTTCCATTCCAGGCGCGTTGGTGAAAAGTCAAAACCTGCATTTAACTAACCAACTACTGGGTTGGTTGGGAGCAAACACATACTGTTTTATTTATTACAATTCTTAAAATTAATCACCCGATTAATCAGTTATCAGTACATATATGTGTGTGTTTTTTCACACTGACAAATGTTAAAAACTTGCATGGTAAAAGGCTCCTTCTTAAAAATCACAGCAGACAAGACATATAGAAAATGAATAATGAATGGATGGACTTTTTATGTGATACTGTAGAATCATACGTGTCAGTGATTTATTTGTACTGGTTAATCTGATGGCATGTGTTAAGTATATCTACTCGTTCAGTGTTTATGTTTAAGCTGTCCTTTTTTATTTAGATTTGTTCAGTGATGAATCCAAATCCAAGACATCACCAACCATTCAATACAACATTGAATTTACGCATCCGTGTGAATTAAGCCTAGGGAAACACAAGGCGGCATGTGTGTTGACTAGCATGCGAGATAAAGTGCCATTGAACAGTGATAGAGCACATTTGTCCTCGAGATGATGGCCTCCATCAAGACAAACTATTCCAATGTTTACCTTATACTATTTCAGGCTAAAAGGTCTGGCATCTGTGTTTTCCCACTAACACAACACACTCACACACTTAAGTTGAGATGAGCAGAGCAGCGTGTTCTACAGAATGGCGTGCAGCCAGTATCATTGAGAGGCACAACACATAAGCACTTTGGCTGTCTTACTAGCTAATGTACTAGTCAGTGGAGAGAGGAAATTGAAACTGTTCATGTCAGCATTGCATCACTACACTTGAATTAAAAGGCAGGCTCTGTTGTTTGTCCTTTTCAGGTCAACTGCACTAAAAGGGAAGTAAAGTCAGACATTTTCTTTACAGTACGGTAATATGTTTCCTGTGGCCCCATTAGTCTGAATATAGTATTCTGATTCATATTTTGTTTGTGGAATATTAATGATGCTGAAAAAAGCGCCCCGTTTTGATCTATCTCAAGGGGCAGCCGTTGTTATACTTGCTGTTGACTGGAAATGACATCACAGTGACCAAGGGTGCAGGTAACAACTGTCATGGCTCACCTATTTTTTTTAGGTTTGGTCATGTGACATTGGTAAGCTATAATGTCCTTTTCAGGTAATAGAATGTGTCTGTCCCCTGAGATGGATTTTATCCACCTCAAGTTGCTATACCATTGTGAATGTCACGGGGAGTTAGCATGTTCTCCCCGTGCTCACATGGGTCTTCTCTGGGCACTCCATTCTCCTCCCACATTCTAATACCATGCGTAGACACTCGAAATTGCCCTTAGGTGTTATTGTCTGTGTGAATGGTCGTTTGTTTCTGCGTGCCCTGCAATTGGCTAGCAACCAGTTTTGAGTGCCCCCTGCCTACTGCCCGAAATCGGCTTTGTCAGGCACCAGCAAGCCATCGACACTGTTGAGGATGCGCTAAAAAATGTAAATGGATGAGTGAATGAATGAATGTAATGGCTCCTCTGTTTTCTGATTTGGGTCATATGACATTTGAAATTCAAGCAAGCTTGAGGGCAGTTGTGATGTCAATTGCAGTCGACAGCAGAAAGGCATTTTTGGCCAAAATAGTGACCTCCTAAAATGGATGAAAATGATGATTTCACTTGCTCAATTATTGTTCTGGGAATGCAGCATTAATTAAAAGAACAGACTAGTCGGGGCAAATACAACATATATTTTCCCAAGAAAGCTTTCACAACTGTAATGATGCACAAGTTGTATTTCATTAAATGTAAATCTGTGTACTTCAATCGCACTTATTGAATTTACTGACTACACTGATGTGCCATGAATAGAGTTCCCATGAAGTACACTGACATCTCGAGGCTTTTGATTTAGAGGTTTGATTGTACTGTACGTGTTTTCTATTTGAGGAATTCAATGTCAGAATTCATTTGTTCTTGATTCTTTCAGCTTGTCTGTCCAGGGGCTCGGTAACATCAGTCCCTAATTTGTCATTTGTGGCCGAGGCTGACATTCAGTATTGACGCTTTCCCTTTGGCTCTTGGGAGTTATGATTAAGGATGCACTGAAACAAAATTGTTTGGCCGAAAATGAAAATGAGAAACGCTTGGCCGAAAACCAAAACACATGAAAATTTAACTTTTTTCCGCGCATAGCCTTGTGGCAGGCAATCGACCTTGAGAACAGACTGTAACGTCACAAGCAATGAGTGTCCTGTATAGCTCTGTAAATGATTGATGAAAATGAAATTAATTTGCATAATATGGCTGTGAATTATATTCTTGTTTGATGTTTTAGTGCCTGACTAATTTTAATGTGATCTGTTTTTGTGGTAAATGTGATCATATTTATATATAGCACTGGGTGGTTTATTCCTTATTTTGATTCATTGAGATAACCAGTAGAATAGATGACAGAAGCCTTTGTATTTGATAAGGTATTATAAACATTAAAATATGAAATTTCCCCGCCATCTTTCTGCTAGATCATAACACGTTATTTAGACATTTGCCGTTATTAACGTTTAATGCATTGACTTTTTTTTTTGGCTTGAGTTTGAAATGTCTGATGGCTCGCGATCGTGTTGGTTTTTGCATCATCTCGAAATTTGTTTTGTTGGTTGAACATATTGTTATGGTTTTACTTGTTGAAAACCCGTGTTTTGCTATTTTTTGCTGTTGCTGCCAAATGTTTTTGATGTTTTTGGTCCATCCCTAGTTATGATTTACCCTAATGAACTCTCCTTAGCAACAGGATCAAGAGGATCTACCTAAGGGAATTTATCTTCATGTATCTGTCAAATCTTATCTGCTTTGACCAGACTTTGCTGTGAGCAAGCATGATCGCTGAGTGTAACGTTCAACTATTCAGTTAAATGAAAGTTTAATTAAAGCCATTCATCAGTGTCTGATTCAGATCATGCATTTTGTAGCTCTGTAAAATTAACACAGGAAATTCCATTTAACATTATCATCCAGTGCATCAGATTTTTTGTGTTGTATTGTTTTCTAAAGCAGGTAATACATATAATTTCAAACAATCTGTACCAATGTTGAAAAGGTCAATATGATGTGGAGAAGTGCTAAATGGGATAGGGTGCGGTCAAGGTTCAAAATAACAGTACAAAAACTGAACAAAAGAGTGAATTGTGAGCATGTGAAATGACTTGCTGCAGATGTGACTAGGTCTGGCTGCTAGTTAGTGTGGTTTGCACCCAACAGGACTTGCTTTCTGTCTTGCGCTGTCATTCAATTGTATAGTATGTTTTATCACCTTGTTCTTGTGCAGGTAGCTCACCGCCATGATGCACCAACAACAACAAATAAGATAACCTTGTAGCAATAATGGGAGTCAGGATGAAGCAGCCAAAAACAGGCAGGTTTACTGAATTGAAATGAACTGGAGTTGCCAACAAAGCAAAAGACTTGTCAAGAGAACAAACACAGTATGACCCGTTCCTCTTTTCAAATCAGTCCCCTTGGGAAACCAGTACTCATAACAACAGTTTTGCCTCAGAGTGAATTATATACTACAACTTTGATTGTCTTGGCACTTGGACATTTTTCTACAGTAAAATTCATAAATGAAACATTGCTGTTTACCTCGCCAACTCCGTGCAAAATCTCTCCTGCCCATTCACGGGATGAAACCTTAAGTAAAATACATTAATGTCTCCTCAGATAAGGCGAGCGTCTATTTAATCTTACACGGACTTTTCCAGGGATGTGTAGAGGAGCTGCGAGGGTGTTCCTCCGCCCTGTAACGTACCAAGTAGAGCTGAGAGTGGAGAATGAGAAAGAAAAACTGAAATGTATCACTAAAGGAAAATAACCCATTGGGGGTGTTTCGGGTGAGAAATTATCATTTTAATACGGTTAAAGTCTCCCAAAAGTTTAATTAACATGACACGGGCCCTTCAAATTCAACTTGTAATTGCGATGGCAACCTGCCAATTTACTGTAGCAGACCACAGCCGTGTCGCTCAACAGAATCTAACAGAGCCTTTAAATTGGACCTTTGTTGTCTAGAAAAAAAATAAAATCCTTATTTTAAGCCCGCTTTACATAGCTCTTGCTTCTAAATACGGGTTCATCTGTTGTGACAACTATGTATAGTTCCAGTACATCTTAGCTCCTGGCTTTGGGAAAGAGTTGTAATGGGCAAGGTGGGAGGAGGTGGATCTTCACCGCCTCCATCGTGAGTCAGGACTGAGTCAAGCATGTTGACCTTCTCCCTACATCTGCTCACCACTGTTCTCATGAGCCCACCTCTCTCTTTCTTCATGTCCCAACCCCTATTGACGACGCACGACTCCCACTCACCGACAAGAAGCGCTTACGCACCACCCATACAGCCTCTCAAGCGCCGTCTTTCATTAAACGAGCCCGTTGCGCTTGTTTGTCTTGCGCATCCTCCACTCGATAATTCTAAATTACGAATGGAGCCTCTCGCTCATTATGCTTCCGCTGATAAATGACACGCCGGTGCCGCGTGTGTTTTCACTTTGCGATGGAGCGAAGCGATGAAGTGTAAAAGCTAATTGGGCAAATGATTACACCTGCTGCTTCCATAATTAACTAGAACACTGTGCAGCTAACACTGTGTCCTCCCAGCGAAGAGAGCGTCAGAGAAGAAAAAGGCTTGAACATCGAAAGACAGTTGGCAATTACACAAACGGGTACAACCTCTTACCTATTCATATATACTATCATAATTCAATGGATTCTTGTGTTGACATCAAAAGTAATGCACTTATTTTTTGACTTTATGACTGGGTATGACGGCAGAAAGCACAAGTATCGTTGACATTGTGTCATTATTCCAGTGAGTATCTTGATACACTGATTCACTAATATTTTTTCTCAAATTAACTTACAGCCAGCTATCCAAAAACGCTGGATTCTTGACCTTTTTTTCATGTTAAACAATATTATTACTAATCTCATTTGTTCAGGAATCAATGACTGTGATTTGGCTATTTCTGTAGAATGTCTTTAAAACTGAGAGAATAATCCAGAATGGAGCATAACAGCAACCAGGCAGGCGAAGAACACAAACCTACTTCCGTAGAAATTTGTCCTACTTATGAAGGATATTCTCCAAATGTACTCTTACTATAGAGAAAAAGGTCCCTTCACATATTCAAACATGAATTATGTGTCATGGCTAATTAGCTAGGTGAAGGTCAAAGTCAAGCATGGATCGCTTTGTCACTGCATGTGTTTTCACAATCTGTCGGGTTCTTGTATGACAAGTCACGGGCACTGGACTTCTAGCCTTTCATCATATTTGAAATTGACAGGTTTCTTACTTTAACGTCAAAGTTTGACGCCTGGCAGAACCCTGACAATGAAGAAACCGGAACTCATCCCATCCATTCTTGTCTTCCTTGCCGTGTAATTAGCAAAAATTGTGACTGATAGGTTACCATAAAAATAAAATAATTGAACATGATCTTTTTAATTGTATCTAATCAAATCTAAAGGGTTCTTGGTTTTAGAACGCAATATATATTTTTTAATTTACAGGATTCTTGCTTCAACTCAAACTTTGAAGTTTGGTCCAGGAACCTGCACCTACCTCATCAGATGCTACTCTCAAATCAATGAGATACTTTCTTTGACATTTAAAAAATATCTTTGAGAACTTCTGTATCGTTTGACCTTTTCCCAACTGTGATTGGAAGAAAGGAATCAAGGCCCAAATAAGGCTGTTTTTGGTGTTTGCGTACCCCTTTTAACCTGATGTCTTGACTCTGAAGTTTAAAGCGTCTTTTTGCGCTTTGGCAAGAAGGAAACTGGTTGCAAATCGGAGCCTTTACTGCGATACATTTACCGAGCTTATCTGACCTCTTGGCTTAGACTGCCTTCAGAATCAATAGGGCTCCTGCTCTGACATCCTTGTAAAATGAATACCGGCTTCAGAACTTAACGTTTGATTTGTCGGCCGTGTCTTAAAAACGTCAAATGGCGCCTCACACTCCCAGTCCCTCTTTGTCTATTTTCCTCCCATTTGGCAACCTGGCAAGTGCATATCACGCCATAAAAGTGTGCAATAAAGCACAGTAAAGGTGTCAAGAGTGAGCTATGCACAAACGCTTGGCCAGTGAGTATTAATTAGCCGCCGTGTCTCCGGCTCGTCGTCGGGGGTGACGGGCTGCCAAGAGCTCGTCTGTGCGTTTGTTTTTATCACAATTTGTGGCGTGATTGAAAAAGAGTTGGAAGGGAATCCTCAAAGCTAAGTGATTAAAGTCTTGCGTTTCGAAAAGTTAGTAAACGAGGTGGAAAGTTCATTAACTTCCAAAGTAGAAATTTGGCTCACTTGAGTAATACTTGTCGTAGACTAGAGGATAGAAAATGATTATGAATCCTTGCCTGTCTCTGCAGGCCTAACCACAAGTACAGGATTGCCTTAATATCAACACGCCAACTCTCCATTGACAATCGGGAAATCTCTTGTCTACTGTACTCTACCTTCATGGCGGATTTACAGATGTTATGTCCACTTTACGATGGTGTTGTGGTAATGATATATCCAGTGGGTCACATGGGGGTATCAGTAGTAGTAGTAAAGATCTATACAGCCTGTGTTGTTGTTTTGTTTGGTTTTCTGTGGAGAAGCCTCAGCTATACAATTGTCAGTCTGCTATGCAGGAGATGTGATAGGGTAAAGTCAACTAATGGTGCCTTTAGATACAAGATTAGTTTCTTTTGTGACCATGTTCAATTTCCTTTGAAATGAAAGGAAATAGCATTAATACATTCCAACTTTCCCCAAAACAAAAAATGTGTTTGTGATAGTGACAGTAGCGATCAACAGTACTGCAGTTTTTAAAAATGTATAGTGATAACATAATTAAATAGAATGTACTATAAATTGTTAGCATGATTAATATATTGGAGTTCTTTCACCATTCAGCAATATAATTGTTAGTTTTATTTAGACTATCTCAGGCTCCTTCCTGGTCAACGAGGTGACATTCCATGTCCAAAGGGCTAAATTCTTTAGGGTGGGATTGGATTGCCAAGGGGGCCTTTGGCTGCTGCCCAACTCACAAAGCTTTCAAATCCTTTGGCCCATCCTTGCAGGTCCAGCCTTCAGGCACTCACAAACGAACCCCACCTCCAGGCCTGGCTCCAGAAGTTCCGTTTAACGAAGGATGAAGAAAAGCACAGTCCATTTTTATTCATAATCATTAGGAGTCATGTGAACCATGGCTCGTCCGGCCCCTCAACTTGGACCTGCTTGCCTTGGGGGACTCTGCTTGGGGAAAAAAGCCCCAGACAACTTACCTTCTAGGATCACTGAGAGTAAATTGACAGCTTCATGGATGGGGTTTAACTTTTCTGTTATCTTGAAATTTTGGAGAACTATATTCATGTAACTTTTCAAGACATGCTTTTAACTTTGGCTGTAGAAACTCCAGCTTTATGTTGGTAAAGGCGTTACACCGCAATACATGGTTTTGGTTGTTCATGGCAGATACTTACAGCCATAGCTTTATTTGAGAAAATACAGTAGATAAGTGTTTGTGTGTATGCGTGCGTGTGTGTGTGTGTGTGTGTGTGTGTGTGTGTGTGTGTGTGTGTGTGTGTGTGTCATACTCCTAACATGTACAAAAGAACATAAAGGCTTGCATGTGGAGGTTTTTATGCTCTTCCGGGGATTGTTAAAGGTTTGTGGCATCTCCTGCACCTCAGTGGAGGACGTTACCTCCGCTGTGTCCCAGACATGCTCTTGGGTTCATCGAAGTGAGGCGAGATGACAAAAAAGGGTATTTAAAGAGAACCATGGGCCACAGATTGTCTTGTCACAAAGACTTTATTTATTTATTTATTTTTAGAAATGCTCCAGATGGCGCACTGCTACTAACGTTCTAGGTGTGTGTGATGCGTATGTGTGTCTATGTGTTCCTCACAGTACTTTCATTTCCCTCAGTGCAAATAGTTGTTGCGGCGACCACTCAGTCAAGTGGCTCTCATCTGTGTTCCCTCTAATGTCTTTGCTCTCTTTCATTCTCTTGCAGGTCCCTCTGAGACCCCACAGCTACACCTGTGAAGGGATGCTGGAAAGTGGAAGCCAAGCATCTATCTTATTTGTGACGGCTCTCTGCCAACAGCAGATAAATCCAGCCTTTGGATTCTGAGTACCAAAAAAAAAAAAAAATGAGCTCCAAAGCAGGAACAGTGAAATGAGGAAGAGAAGCTGGGATATAGTGCAGATAGGATGCTGAAGTAATAATGGAGGAGATACTGTTGTGTCCTCACAAAGTCATTGCTCGCAAAAATTACATTAAATACAAACGTTATTAACATCGCATTCATTTTTTTAATTCAACATGACACATCTTTTCACTTTTTTAATTAACACTATTAAATGTAACAGCTTCCAGGGGGATTTTGCGAGAGTAAAATTTCATGAAGGTTTAATGAAAATAAACATTTTTTTACATTTTTAATTAACTTTTCAATTAACAGTTTAACAGTTAATCACTAGTAGCAGTTAAATGGAAGGACTTTCTCCTATCCCAGGCGTTTTGAACTTTGCCCAGTCTACTACTCAATTTAAATCAGTTCACTTTCTAGCTCAGGTTGTGCAATAACAAAAAGAATGTCTTTCTTTTACAATCAAAGCAGATTTCATACATTTTACATACATGTCATAAATTATAGCAGGTAGTGGCCACCAATTTGCCGCAAACAGATAACCTGAACTTCCTCTCACAGGTATATATATGTCTTATCCTCTGCGAAGAATAACTCGGAATACTGCTGCTCACTGAGGAGTTATGCACAGCTCCATGTTTATTTTTATGTTTATGACATACTGCCTCCTGGGGGCCAAAACATGCACATAAAAAGAAGAACCAAGTATTTTTTTATCTGAATGTTAAATCTGTTAAGTCTGCGGGACTAGCTGCCAATTAGTGTTTTTTTTTTTTTTTTTTTTGGAAGTACTGTATTTTCAGTTTTTTACTATTAATCAATGACTGTGGGGACTACACAGGACTTCTACCTTGTTTGGTAAACTCACTGTTAAATGGTGTTTGGCAGTGGAGGCAGTTTCGAATGTTGTCAGCAGAAGAAGATTTTGAATCAGGCACAGTGATGGAAGTTAGCTGATGAAATTTAAATGTGCACTGAAGCCAGGTAAAACTGTTGTCCTGTCAGTATGTCACAGAAAAAGTGTTCGTCATCCATCTCACTATCAAATTGTTGGGGAAGTATTCATTTGCAAACGTTTCTTTCTATTCAAATCTACACATGCATGTTTGATATACTGTATCGCTCCATATTTCAAGCCTTTTTTATAACAGATACTTTTAACGTTTGAACAGAAAATATTTTTGATATGGTGTCTGACGACTGAGAGATGTCGATAACTAAGCGCAATCACAGAGAGACGCTTTATAGATGGTGCAGCATTGTGCCAGCGAGCGCTAAGAATATCAATGGAGCGAGGTGAGAATGCGTTGTATTGAGAATGAATGTGAACACTCACCTTGTCTTTCCACGTCTCTACTGATGCATTTCTTTGCAGCGGGGATATCTTTTGACGGCTCATTGTTTCTCACACTGCCAATGAGATAACAAGGTGAAAATTCTCAACTGTCCCAGTGCAATGGAGCCTCTAAAGTCCAGGTCATGGTAATCCGCAAAGGTTGAAGTGAGGCAAGTGGACTCTTTTTGTCAGACATCACCACTAAATTCAACAATATTAATGCAGTGCAGTATTGAGAGAAGTGCTTTAACCTCTTATGTTGACGAGACCATAAAGGTCATAAAGACTGGAGATGAGCAATTTAAATCATGGTAGGTGGGCACAATTGTTTATCTTTACCATTTTTAATATGGCCAAAATATTTGCATTTCGCTGGCATGAGCCCGGAACTTCATATTTTCGTGAATTGCGTAACTTTTTTGCTAATATATACATGCCATATACTATTGGTTATTCAGACATAAAACAGATGTTTTGTTTTGTTTTTTAAACAAATTAATGAACAATTGAAATAGTTGAAAACAGTTCAATCTCTTTCACAATGCAATGGTAATGCTTAAACAAACTTTACATTTTGGGGTCTCCCGAGAAATGATCATTTTGGAGATGTTTTTGTTTGTTTGTTTTATAATTTCATTCTTAAATTCATGTTCAAAAGCCCCACTATCAAAAGAGGGATGTGAAGCAAACCCAAATCAGGACATGGAGCTAGAGTGGAGCCCATAGCTGACCAAACATAAAAACAAGAAAGCAGAGTTTACACTTTAAATTCTAATTTATAAAAGCACATTTTACAAAAGCATTCTAGGTGCTTTCTTTTGTCCTCACGGCTCTCCTTCTGCCGCGCTGGTGTGTGATCTTCACTCGAAGAATGCTCCAAGCACTGTCGTCAACAGTCAACAGCTTGGACACGACTGACCCGCCACCCTGTCAATCAGCTCACAGACACTCCTACAAGAAACTGAAATTGGATTCCGGCACAACATCAACCAAAGAGGGCAGGAGGTGTAATCTGATCCTGCCCAGGAGTTCTTATCCACTCCTGTTCTTGTTGGTGGAGTTTGCGTCGGGAGCCAAACACGTGTCTTGTAGGAGTGCCGGGGAGATGATTGACAGATTGACAAGCTGAATGAGAGTGGTGAGGACTAAAGAAAGCTGTGGGAAGATTTTTTACCTGGAGTGTTTTTGTAACAAATTGGAAAGTTTAAGTGTATACTCTGTTTCTTCGTTATGTACTGTATTGTCAGCTACAAGTGCTCCTCTAGGTCGAGGTCCGAGGAGTGCCCGTGGCATGTGCAATTAGGTCAACCTGTCTGTTCTGCATGCAGAAAACATTCACAGCGGGTCTCACCACTATATAGCTTTTTTTTTTAATGTAAAAATACCTCAATGCATCAAGATGCAAAAGATGAAGCGCAAGGTAGTGAGGGAACACTGTATACTATGTTAATCTGACATGACATTCAATATCCCCCAATGAAGAGCCCGATTCACTCATCTGTGTGATACCGTGCAGTGTTTGGGGATCTGTCTTTGTAAAAGATGCCAAACAAAACTTGTGTGACCAACACAACACGCACTACTTGTCCAAGTCATCGTTCACGTTTGCAGCGCTATTACCATCAGGAAATGTGTGATTTTGGAGAGGGGGAAAAAAAACAATCGTCTTTGTGTACTTTTATTGAAATCTGCTGCTTTTCACATTCCAGCATGCATTGGAGCAGCTAATACTGATTTTTTTTTTTTTTTTATATATAACAAAGACTTTAATATTGTGTTTTTGCTTCCCATAGTTTATTGCATATTATAGGTCGGGTTAAATAAATGTTGCATGTTGTAAACATGAACCATACCATTACTTGTGCATCAGTACTAAAAATGCCCAAACAGTAGAGGAAACATATGATTAATGTTTATAATGAAACAAGGGGCCACGGAGAGTGTGAGTGCAGGCTACATGTGGCCCACAAGCCACCTCTTGCTTATCCCAGATAAAACCCTTTACAAAAGAAGGCACATTGCTTTTAAAGACATTACTGTCCCAATTCTGGATAGGAAGGACTGGACTCTGGACTGGTTTGAAAGAAGTGAGAAAGAAGAAATTCGTCAAAGTAGATAAGCATCACCTACAACAATGTCCTGACACCTGCCTCCCAAAGATTGTCTCATTCCAGAGAAAGAGCGTCCACTTAATGAGCTGTTATGTCGCCAGGCAGGTAAACAACCGATTGGTATGCAGGATGGTCACTCAGCAGCCACACAGAGCAACAGCAACAACCCTATTGTGACCACCCGCAGACAACGCACCCATCAACGACAGAGTACATAGGGAGACTCTAGGCTTAAAGGTTTAGAATTGATGAAGCCTTTTGAATTACGGTGAAACATCTTCAACAAACAGAAAGAGCCCTGTTGCCTCAATTCAACCTTTAGGGATTATTCCAAAACGACCACCAGCAGAGTAGATATATTGTGTAAGGCCTCATTCACTCTAGCCGTGTTTGGCATTTTATTGCTTCTTTGGTGACATTGTCCTAAAAGGCAGGGGAAAACAGTCATTGGTTTCGTGAAATGAGACATAAGACTATGTCATCACATGCCAATGTTATCGGACCTGTACTATGGTATTTTAAACTTTCCACAGTTAAATATATGCATGTAAATGATGAAATCTAACCTTTGGCACATTGGTGGTTTAATTTCTTTTGAAATACGATTTTTTTTTTTTTTTGGTAGCGACATTTCTAACCAGGAAATGAAACATCTTGACCGAAACCATGCCTCTTGCCTTGTGGTCCATTTCTTTACAACGGAGCTGTTGTGTATCCATAACTATGGCCTTGCCATCAGGTGCAATTGTGGGAATTTAGCTTCCATTCTTAATTTTATGGCAAATTCACTCTTGTACTGGCAAAGGTTCACCATGCATGTGAAATGAAGACAATCAGAAACGCCTTCTGGTCATCTGGCTTTGTGCTCCCAAAATACACATTTTCGCCACTTCGTCATGTTCAACCGTAAAATTATCTAAGAAATGAATTGTTGTTTACTTGGCCGATTTGGTGCAAACTCTTTTCTCCCCAACAGACCGTAAGTAAAAATAAGTATGGCTGCTCAGATAATGTGGGCGTTTTACGCCACGAGGGTGGTATGGGACAGTGCAGGGGCAGTACAAGGGCCTATTATCATTATTGTGCTACTAGCTTGCCAGCTAGTTATATCATCTCAGGAGGAAATAGTAGGAAGAAAAAAAAAAGGGATTCTTAGAAATGCAAATGAAGAAAAATATGACTTTGGTGGTGTTTATGTGAGAAATGAACATTGTAACATTGTCCAAAAAGTCTCCAAAAAGTAGAATTTCCATGATGGAGGTCCTTGTTGACTTCAGTGGTTAACGTATTTTATTTTAGTTTTTTTTGGTTAACATGGTGATGGAGACTGTCCGGAAAAAGATTCGTTAATGCTAATCAAGACCTTTATTAAAAGACGATTGATTACACCAGGGTACCTTTTTCTCTGTCTCTGGTATTTTTTTTTTTTTTTTTTATCCCAAGGGTCAATCGTTTTAAGGCACTTCACCCCCTAGTTCGTGTCACGATAAAATTAGCCCATTTTAGCACCTGTGTCATACAAGTGAGTGATTATGTATGTACCTAGTACCCTGCACCATATACTACTGGGTCAATGAGAATCTGGCTTTCGTTACCATGACAACCTGGGGCAGAACCTTGACTGCAGCCCTGTCTTCTACTCATGTGAGAGCAGAAGTCAGACTTGGAAAAGCGGCGCCTATTTAGACATTACTGAAATCTAATAAAAATCATATTCAAGCAAATTAGGTTCTACCAGATCATATTGAACGTTAGAGGTTCCATTGTATTGTCTTACTTTTATGTGAGGCTCACTTTCTCTATTCAAATTCAAAAGATATGAACGATGATCTGAATGGATGCTCAAAAAGTGGGAATTAGGGAAGGCGATGCTTCTGTAAAGTCACAAAATAATGTAAATGATGCATTCATCTGTTTTTTTTCCCCCACATCCACAACCGGGTTAACAATATTCAAAGAAAACAGGAATGTATCATCAACGTCTGTTATATTTTCCTGTATGAGTCTTCCACTGAATGGAAAAGAGATTATGAGTAAACACTTTGCACTTGATGTCTGTGTGTTTTTAATGCATTTGTCATCTGCTGTGCTCTCTGCAACCCACAGTCAGAAACGACATCAATGAAAGCATCCACCAAGTGTCGCACTGAATCAAAATAACTTTTTTCAAGAGAGATGAAAATGACATAGACATCCGTAGCAGTTAAATGGAGATTAGTGCGATGAAACTGTCGGGGTGACTGCCATGGGCGCTAAAGGCCATCGGCTCTCTCCGGAAGATAGAACAACTGCATGGTCAGCAGCATTGTGGCAGTGCGCCGCCGTAAAACATGAAGGTCAGAGTTGGAGGAATTAAGTGGGTGAGAATGTCAACAGTTCTAATTCGTCAACTTGAATGTTGTGTTGAGATTTAATTTCCTTTAGGGTTCGGACTCTGACCGTTGCAGATAGTCTGCGGTAGCTACTGCACCGCACCATCTCCGGGACGTTACAGACTCCTTTTTAAATTAGATTTATCCATCCATCCATTTTCTGGAGCCGCTTATCCGCACAAGGATCACAGGCTTGCTGGTGCCTATCCCGGGGGACACCCTGAACAGTTTTGTCAGACAATTGCAGGGCTCACAGAGACGGACAACCATTCGTGTAGCCAATCACACCTTAGGACAATTTAGTGTGTCCACGTCACCTGCTATGCATTTTTTTTTGGAACGTGGGAGGAAGCTGGAGAGAACTCACATGGGCTGCACTACAGAGTTACCTAGTATAAATTATGTTTAGATGATTTTTTGTGGGGTGGGGGCTTTTTTTTTAAAATATTTGTAATGCGTGACATCCACAGTGCTGCCCTTCATCCGGAACATCCACCAAATGGCATGTCTAAAGTACTGTAGAGTATCAAAATATCTGATAGTGCCCAAAGGCAGCCTTGTTTGTATTTCCTCACCTGGCCTTGTCATCCTGTCAGAATATTTGTTTTGAGTATTGTGAAGTCTCTTCTCATATCTGAGCTGCATCAAACGAATGCACACAGTGGTAAGTGTTCATCCATGCACGTCACTGGTGTTTGGCATGCGCCTTGCAGGGGGACTGAGTGAAAGCTCTCAGGGAAAAACATGACAATGCTTCTACACGGAGGCTGCAAATGTTGCAAACCCTGGGGGCAACAGCGCATATCCATATATGGTGTCCTCTACTGTGTGTATGAGTTTGTATGTGTGTGTGTGTGTGTGTGTGTGTGTGTGTGAGAGAGAGAGAGAGAGATGTTCCATGTGTTCAAATGCTAAATTTCACTGGTTTAACTTGTTAGACTTTGCTGTTGATGGATAAAAGTTAGATAAAGACAATCAAATAGCTGAGCGGGCCTGGGAGGCAATGGGGGTCGTGGGTTGGGGTTGGTGCAGGTGACCCCAGGAAAAACGCTTTGTTTTTGCCATGTGAAGTGTAATTGCAATAAAATAAGGATTTTTTTTCTTTCCAGGAACTTTGATGCACTTGGTTAATATTTTTCTGTTTGAAGCTAACCTGTATAAAAATGTGAAAAAAATGTAAAAATAAGTGCTTTGCAAAATATAGACGAACAGCACTGCACTAAGACAATCAATTATAAATAAATTGAAATGGAAAAAGGAAATGAGTGGGCTGAACATTGGAAAGAACATCTTTCCTACGAAATATTTATGCAGTTTATTTAACGATGCTACCGTATATTATAGGCATAAGGCATTGAATGCAAAATTGTATCTTAAATGTCAAATAATGCAGTCAAAACGTTCTATAAATAATATGTTTCAAAAGTGAGGTGAAATAATCGTCACATTATTAGACATGCCAGTGCCCTTTCCATAGTTTCATTCCAAATCCATGAGTTTCCTTTGTAGATTTTTTTTATGTCGCTGCTGCGGTCGCCCTTGGGGTACGCTCGTTTTCCATCATTCGTCTGCATTCCGCCATACCAGGACGAGAAGGCGGCCCGCTCTCAAGCCCCGCCCACCAGGCTAGTCGGTTGAAGACAATGCTAACGAGTCTTTTTCAACGTCACGTGACTTGGGAAAACTGGGAAAAAGAAGGCGGCTAAATATACAACGGCAATGCTACGAGGGTTTCCTCCTGAACAAACATCTTTACTCAACGGGTAATTTGATTTTAAGCAATAATTAGAAATTGGACGTAGCAATATTGACAGCTTGGCTGAGTACTTATATGTTTACAGCGACTTCATGTAAAACGCTTACAGCTCTAAATGATCTGCTTGTCAAACTGGCGAAAATTATACAGTGATCCAAACACAAAAAATGAGCTATTTTCGTACACTTAAGCGATATTTTGGAGTTGTTTCTTCTTTTTTCCCTTCGCCGTTTTTTCATGATTTTTTTACACTCGGAAAAGTGCTGATGCGTCAAAAGCTGCTGACAAAGCTCATGAATCATATTGGGGGGAGCAGCTCACATCGACGTGTTTATTTTCCAACCAAACATTATATGATTGTGGTGTTTTTGTCATCTTTGTCAGGATGTTATTGAGAATTGTCAAAAAGATGATGAATTACGGGATGTGGACGCTTGCAGTTAAATGAGCAGCCGCGATGGAAACAAGAGACCACGGACAAGTAAGTCACTTTGTTTGGGGGTCAAACATTACTTCCTCGTGTTGACTGGGTCTTTATTCACTGTAGAAAGTGTGTAGTTTTCAGGGGTGATTTTTTAAATGTTGAATCGGTAAAACGAGCACGAGGCTACACTTTGTCCTAGTGTTTTGGACGTACTCCTTACAGGTAAAAAATCTTGGTTCAACTCCGGAGGCTGCGCGTTCACCCTCCTGCGTGTGGCTACTGGGACTTGCTCCCACATTCCAAAAGCATCAGTGGTTGGTTCATTGAAGAAACGATTCATCAAAATTCAACTCATTTCACAGTAATGTACTAGAATGCAATTTTAACATCACTAAGACTGCAATATCGGGTAAAATCACCGTTGGTTTATTTTAGTCGGTGGTAGTTTTAACTTTTTTTTTGTACAGTAAATATATTATGTGCATATTATGTAGTGAAGGTAAATTCAATGTTTGATATTGTTTTCATATCGTTGTTTAACCAAGCAAAAAGCGTAAAGTATAAAGTCATACTTTTTTTTTTTTTGCATGATCTAATGTCTCTTTTATGTGTGGCAAACTCGTTTAGTAGAATTTGGTGGAGCCGTAGTCGTGAGTGCACGTTAAAAGTGTTTAGTACCGGCGAGTTAACATCTCAAATTGAAGCAGATTTGTAAATTCATATTAATTCATGGTTCATTTGCCTTTATTTAGTGTAAGCCTAACCTATATAACCCAAATATTTGTGGATAATAAATCAAATCTGTAGTGCTTATCGTCAATTGCTGGGCAGATATTTATAACTGAGCATGTGTTTGCAATTAAGTAATCACATTCAAACGTATTAAAAGGGAGTGAACATACACTTGCCAGTCATTAATATAATCTCAAATAGATTTCAGATGTTTTAGTATACATTTTCTATCATGGTCTTTCTGTTTGTGAAACGCCAAAGGTTTTGTGCTGAAGCTGCTTAATGTTTGGAAAGGTTTAGTAAGTCCTGCCACCTTGACTAATGCACCAATTAATACTCAAGAAAAAAAAAAGATTCTCAATTTTACTTTTTACTCCATTGATCCCTTGCAGATGGATGTTTTTGTTCAAGTGCCCCTCACAGTCCTAACACCAATTAAACATATCGTCCAAGTTAACCCCAAAATGCCATAGGAATTCAAGTCAACATTTGTTAGATTTATAGGTATGCTTTTTTTGTTCTCTTTCTCGTAATGATTGGATGGTAAAGGCTGATCTACCCACGGTAATTGGAGTTGTTTACTCAAGGCTGTGACCCAGTTTGTGGTCTCACACGTGACTCTAAAGCAAACTTTATCCTGTGGTGAAAGACATTTTATTTCCCTAAATCACTAGTGTCAAATTCTTGGTTTGGGCTCCAGAGTTGACCTTCTTCATTTTTTTTATTTTTAATTTTTTTAATATTTGGTAACACTGATGAGAATTTCTTTGGTAAACATGTGTTATTTTCTCTTTGGTAGAAATTTTGTACCAAAATCGTAATTTGTCATGTATTATTATATAGCTCTTACAAGCATTTTACCAATGAAATGTAGAGTTTAATGTTTATATAACAATGTATTCTTATTTGTAGGACTAATATGATTAATACAACAACTTACGGTGGTTAACTCTTAAAAACTTATTAGCAAAGTCTCCTCTTCTTACTTTGCAGCAATGATTTTTCTATGCAGACCAATGTCACTGCAGTTGCATCGCAACCCTTTTTAGAAATATTTGGAGAGACAAGCCAAACAGAGAGCCAGTTAGAAATATTATAAAACATTTGGAATGTCCAAAGGTGATAGCCGGCAAACTCTACAGTTATTCACTGACACCCCCCACATCACTCACCAGGCCAGGCCATGTTTTCTAAAGCTATACATAATGAAAATCTTCAATACTACCCTAGAACATGGGAAGGGCAACTGCAAGAGGCCAAAAATAATAGCAGCACCTTACATGCACGGTAATGCATAATCAACTTTTTGTATTGGGGTGATTGGTAGAGGACTCAATTATGATTTTCATAATGTTGGCAGCCCTTTATAAGAAAAACGTTGCCACCGTGTAATGAGGTTGACACGATTGACCCATATGTTTGTTGTTTCATGGACCTCCTACAGATGAATCCATCATCGGGCGAGCAAAAAAAAGAAGACTGAAGATGAAGCTGAACGAACGCAGCGTGGCGCACTACGCCACATGCGACTCACCGCCCGACAAGACGGGCTTCCTGTTCAAGAAAGGCGAGCGCAACACGTCGTACCACCGCCGCTGGTTCGTCCTCAAGGGCAACATGCTCTTCTACTTTGAGGAGCGTGATAGCCGCGAGCCCATCGGCGTCATCATTCTGGAGGGCTGCACCGTGGAGCTCTGCGAGTCGGCCGAGGAGTTTGCCTTCGCCGTCAAGTTCGACTGCGCCCGGGCTCGCGTGTACAAGATGGCGGCCGACAGTCAGGCGGCCATGGAATCGTGGGTCAAGGCGTTGTCGCGGGCCAGCTTTGACTACATGAGGCTGGTGGTCAAGGAGCTGGAGAGGCAGCTGGAGGAGATCCGGGAGGCAGCCGGTGCTGGCACACACGGCAGGACCAGGTCTTCCAAACGAGGGTCCAAATCCAGATCGTCCTCTTCGTCGTCATCCTCCTTGTCGACATCGTCGTCCAGCTCAGGGCAAAAGAGCCAGCAGGATGAGGTTCACCTCTTGGCCGGAGGTCCTAAGGAGAACGGCGTTGCCTGGAGCAAACCGCACCCTGGTGTTCCTAATGGCTCCTCTGAGGGGGCGTCCTCCTGTGTGGCCTGGGAGGGCGGGGCCGACGAGCCCAGGGCCCCGCCGGTTCCCCCTAGAAGAAGAGGGGCGTCCCTGGAAAGCCCCTTCTCCCCCGGCACCGGATGCTTCTCCAAGCTCCACGACTGGTACGGACTCGAGGTGGAGGAACTCAGGGCCCAGTGGCTGCTGAGTCAGTGAACCCATGTAGATGGGTCAAGTTGTCCAAAAATAATTCATTCCGTTGTTTTGTTTCCCAGTGTTGAGGCGGAAATTGTAAAGCTTTCCCCAAGGACTTAGTGTTAAAAGCAGACCACGCCCTGGAATGTTTGAAATTCTCATCGCAAGTCACTTTTAATTAGTCTGTAGAGGGCCCCTTTTTCCCATTTGTCATTGTTCTGACACAGAATGGGGGGTGCAGTTGGCTGTGCAGTGTTTCACCTTTTAGAGGTGATAGCCAGTTTTACCCCCAACTGTGTAAAAGCCAGTGTTCTCCCTGCCTTTAACAGAAGTAACCACTTTAACACTTGACTGTAGTGGTAGTCATTTTCTGCCTTTTTCTATGTCGCTGTTTGCTATAAACGACACTAATACAGATTGGTGGTAGAGAATCGACCTGCAATTGTCATGCTTTGATGGCAGTGGCCAGTTTTGCCTCGAGTGTGAAAGCATGTTTCCATACACAGGAATTACTCAGAACGAGGCAGGCAATACTTTTTTGTTGTTGTTGTTTTTTTGAGGTAAAAGCCGCTTTTGCCCATTACCTGTAAAATGCCTAATATTCCTGGCATTATTGCTGTGGCATAGCAACACTATCTGTAAGTGAATATTGCAATACTGGGACTGGGAAGTGAAGTGAATACCTACAACTCATTCCTACTCCTTTGCAGGGTCCAGTGAGGTATCGGTCGTGGGAAGTACCCTGATTGGCTTGGTTCTATGTGAAGGCAAACGATCTTGTGTTATGGCTCTCATCGGGCTTTTTTTGCAGGATCACTGTGTGAAAATGTCTAGTCTTTTTGTAAGTGGAGACTGATTGATTTAAGTTCAGTCAGTAATGTGAAGACCTACATTACCAGTGGTAAGATTGTCATTCCTTCACAGCAAATGTTTAGTTTTGATTCTTAGCAAGAATATTTGCACAGTAATTATGCCTTCTGTCTGGTACAGGAGAAAATCATTTGCTTTAGTATACAATCTGGGATAATGCACACAAAACCGCAGATATACAGTATTTGTTTTTATTCTGCTATACACCATTTGAATATAGATTACAGTAGCTTGTGTCTAGATTGACACTTTGTTTTTATTGAAATCTGATTATTCTATTTGATTTTCTTCTTTTTATTATATGACTTAAAAGTCAAGTGACTCGCTGTAGGAACATGAGTGACACCATGGAAGTAAGTGAGCACATTAATCATTGCGTTCGATTCAGTTTGGCTTTGACTCAACTCTTCCTTCTATTTTGCCCCTTGTTTCTATTTGTTGGTTTATGCACTCAAGTTTTGATGAATGGTGACGAGTGAGTTGTTTGGATAGATATGCCTGTCGCACATTCAGAATTTATCTGACATACCTTGTACATTAGTTTTGATTGCTACGCTTGGCGGCCTACGGGCTTCACACGAGTCCCAGTTTTTAGGTTCTGGGTTTCTATCTCTGGCCTCACATTTCCTCTTCCATGTTGGAAGTTTTAAAGACCAAGTGAGCTCATTCCATGCTGGTGCGGTACACATTCACAAATCTTGACTTTGCTGTGTCATGTTTATGTTTTTTTTTTTTATATAAAATATTATTTTCAGTCAAGTGTTATCAGAGGACCACCGTTTGTTTTGACTTCAGTCAGTGTCATTGCACAATGTCATCATGAATGTTACATATATGGTACAAGAGGGAGGCCCCTCACCCCTCTCCCATACTTAAATTTGCATCAATTTTGAAGTTTTTTTTTTAATTTTTTTAATGATTTTAATGTGACAATATTTGAGGTGGCTTGTGTCATGATTTTATTGTACCAAAATTTAACAACATGAACAATTGTAGCATAATCAAAGTGCCAATTTTCAATTCAAATAACATGGATTTTTTTTTTAAACTATGTATAGTGTATTGTTTTATGTATTACAACTTCTTTGCACATGACACCGGTATTGTTTTGAATCATCCATGTTAAACATGCATACTGTAATAACGATGATATATTTGACATAAAAGTACAATTGGTTCTATGTTATATTGACCTAGTTTAGCATTTGACATAATCCCTGCTAATAGTCTGTTGTGTCATTTTAACTACACAAATGGAAATATGTTTGATGACATCTAGTAATCAGATGGAAAAAATACATTATGTTGTTTATGAAGGCCTTTCTACAGTTTTGTGTATCATTTTATCATTTAAAACAGGGGTCACCAACGCCAGGTAGCCCGAGAGGATGAAATGAGTAGCCTGTTCTGCCTCACAAGTGATACAAGTACAGTGTGATTTTCTAGGAAGGTTACAAAGAATTATACTGTACATATATTAAATGTACATAACATATTTCACTTGATTTACTACAGCTGTGCCATACTTATTGTGAGAAATCATTAACATGATTGGTATCTTCACATAAACTGGTGCCCTTCGTATTAGTCAGTACCAAAGAAGTAGCTCTCACTTTCAAAAAGGTTGGTGACCCCTGATTTAAAACATATCAAGCATTCTTCAATGAGTATGGTATTTTCAAATATATTTAATCATGTACTGTAAGCAATCCAATAAACCTAATATTGGTCAGCAATTTATTTCTCTATAAAGTAGTGAAACGCCCACTTTTATGATAATTTGGAGCACTAATGATCTTTTACTCCTATATTCATCTACTTCTGTAGCCAGGTAGTACGGGCTTTACGACATTACCTTAACATATTTTCCATATGTACAACACTTGATAGGATCTTTTTGGCGCCATCGGAGTCTATCCCACTACCCAGCGTGCTCCAATGGCTAATTGCTCAAAAAGCTTGCCATATTCTTCTTGACTTAAAACCAGAAGAACCAAGATCAGGGCGAATCTATGAGCAGTGGTGCTTGAAAATGTAACGGAAAGCCACAGGCACAAAGGCCAAGATACAAATAAGTAGTATGAATGAAATTATGGTGCTGTCCTGCATGTCATTCACTAGATGTCGCTGTGTATCAGTGACTGGTGGCAAACGAATCAATTGGTGGAATGCTGTGTACTGTACTTCAATACTTTTTCTGAAGTATTTGCTTCGTAGTTTTTCTTTAAATGAAAAGACTAGGTGAGTGCATTATATACATAATTTATTTATTTGTGAGGTAAAAAAAAAATGTATGAAGAAATACGGTTGGGGTGAGGTTAAGAATTGCAAGCCCGAGAGATGTGTGTGGACTGGCAGTCATTCATGTCTGTGTTATTAATGGTATGTACTATAAATATCAACTCTGAAAGCTGTCTTGGTAGTCCTGGAAAGAGTTTAAGGGATATTAATAGTCCCAAGACATAACAAATGGGAAATGCTTCCTGTCTCGCAACATCAAAATAAAAGTGTACAGAACACAAAGAAATCATATTACAGAGACCTTATTGTCAAACCATACATAGAATTAATTAAAAAATGAAACCTTAGACCCCCCCAATATATGTGTGTGTGTATATAGTGTATATATATATATATATATATATATATATATATATATATATATATATATATATATATATATATATATATATATATATATATATATATATATATATATACTTTGCAATGTGGCAAATACTTCAAAAAAGAAATGAATTTTGTGCTTTAAGCTGTTGGTTGTCACTCCCAGTTGAGGTTTGCTCTGTCAGTAAACATAAAAGAAATGCACGTTGTATAATTACACAAAACACATAACTTATGCAAGTCATCTTGCGTAATGATAATCAAGAGTGTACGGATGGGCGAAAAAAGCATTGGTTTTGTGGTTGTTATAAACCCTTAAACAACTTAGACATGAACACAATTGGTAGCAACACATGCAGGGAGAGCAAACAACTATAGTCAGAGGCACATACAGTATTCTGTATTTTTAGAAAAGTGCCTAGTAGCATTATTAGTCTCCAGCTAACCTCTAACCATTGAGGACAATTTCTATAGGAAATGAATGGATGAATATGATTTCTCAAGAAAAAAACTCTTTGAAATCACTTAAAGCTAACGTTGCATGACTTTTCCTCAAGTTCGACACACAAACCGAAGGAAATGGATGTTGTGATCATGCACGCCAAATGAGCCTGGTTAGTCCTGCCCAATTCGATTAGAATTCCTTTCTTATCCTAACAGGCGACATAATAGTTGCAGACAATAGCATGTTTGACTGCGCCGCACAAGTGCCCAGCTGTTGGGTTGTCATGAGATCCTGCAACCTCAGGTCACCCAATTCACCCCCAATGTGTAGTGAATGGGATGAAAAGCGCATTTGTGGGAGGAATTTGCATGTGTACAAGCAAATAAACAAACACATTAATAAAGGATTTCCGAGATACAGGCCGTGGGAGTTGGTTGAACTCATGTTGGCAAATCGTGCTTACGCATCTTTGTGGCCTTTTCACAAGTAATAGCAAGAGTCAGACTATCGCATGCTAACCGAGTGTAAACGCAAATTTAAGCTTATGTATTTATCTATTCATTTTTAATTGTGCTTGTCATCATTAGTTTTCCTGGTGTGCTTGAATCAATCCCAATTGACTCCAGAAGATAGCTGGGTTACAATCTGGGTTGGTCGGCAGTTAATCCTAGGGCCCATTCATTTAAATTATTATTCACATATACAAAATATTTCGTCTCCGATTACACTTGGCAAGCATGTTTTTGCAATGTGGAAGAAATTAAATGGAGAAACACAAGCTTGAGGGATTCAAGCCCTGAACCTCAAAATTGTAAGGCCGCCATGCCGACCACTAGGCAAATGATTTCCAATGGCTGAATGAATGAATGAATGAATGAATGAATGAATGAATGAATTGTTAGATAGATAGATAGATAGATAGATAGATAGATAGATAGATAGATAGATAGATAGATAGATAGATAGATAGATATTAGTTCGTATCACTAATTTATATAAATGATAAACATAGTAAAGGGACATAGCAGCGAAGCATTTTAAAGGGATTTAAAATAAAAAAAAATTTTGATTGATTTATGAAGGACAAAGTGGTAAAACTATAATTATGGGCATGATGTAATTTGCAACTGTACATATTATCACCACGGTGTAATTGTGTGGAGGGAGTATGTACAGTATTCTTTAACGGGCCTGGTAAGCTTTTATTTTTTGCTCAAGCGGAAGCCGGTAAAGCTGTTGTGAAATGTGTCTAACTTGATGCGACGGTGTGTTTTATTTTTTTTTCCACAGAGCGGAAACGAGGGTCCTCAATTTTTTCCGAGTGAAGTTCGTGCCTCAAAGTTTTTCTCTCTTCTTTCAAGTCGGAGACATTGTCGCGTCTAGTCACGATGGAAGCTAAGGAGACCATCTTGTGCAATTCTCCCCGTTGAAGTTGACTATCGTTTTACTTTTTTGTTACTCCCGCCGACTCCACTTTCTTGACCAACTTTTTGATGCCTTTTCGACACCTTTTCGTTATGCAAAGTCCAAACTTTTGTGTTGTCGTCGTGCTGCACTGGGTGCCCGTCCGAGATAACGGAGAACGTGAGTACTGCAAAGCTATGAGTTTATTTACATTTCAGTGCTTCAAAAACTTGTTCTCTTTTCGCCACATGGCACCGTGTTTCCAAACGACTTACGACTCCCCGGGGATGCGTTCACGTTCTAAACGCTACAGTTATTTTCCTTTTCAATCTGTAAAATATGCTACAGTGACATTTGAACGAGAGCTCGGAACTTTCCAGAATTACCCGTTCAGTGCTCTTCGTGCCATTAACTTGTCCCAAGTGTGTGCGTATGTTTTTTTTTTTTTATGTAGTTGGAATAAGTTCACGTGCGTGACGCTGTCATTGAAAAATTGACGTACGTCTGGCGATGGTCACCATGGCAATGACGCAACATCGCGCCCAAGTAGCCCATCTTACCTGCACATCTTTCTGTATGTACAAGCACAAATAGTGAGATAAGTCTTCTGCTGACATATTTAGAATCAAATTGGACCTAATGTCTGTGCGCGTCACAAAAATGGTAATAAATATCTTCGTCTGCCAGTTCACACACTTGTTGTTTCAAGTGTCAAGAGTTATATTGTAAACAATAATGCCTTTTTTTTCCTCACAATTCTGAGGTCTGGTGTTCATTACTTGGCTTCGGCCTTCTCGCGTACAAGTTGCAAGTTCTTGTGCTTTTTGAGGGATTTTTCCCATCCTTTTGGTGCAATAGCAACATTATGCACTAGTTGTTAGCACATTTTGTTTCTCTGTTTAGAAGTTATGGGTTTAAATTACTTACATTGATGGGTTTTCTCCAGGTATTCCAGCTTTTGAGGATGTTATTAGAATCAAATCCAATAAATTGTCCGTATGTATGAATTGTTTGTTTATACAGTTGTGTACTCTGCTATTGCCTTGTGACCATTCCAGGTTGTACACTACCTGTCAGCTGTTATAGTTTTTTGCAGCTCACTCGCCACCCTAATGAGAATAAGCAGTTTAGAAAATGGGTAGATAATGCTCTCACCATTATATGGATTTAGTTTACCCATGCAAAATACATGTACTGTTTTGCCTCATAAACCTGTAAATCATATCTGCGCATGAAATTTGAATATTTTCCGGAGTGTTAGGTTTGATGAACCCTCGAGTGATTGTCAAAGTGTGGCATACTTTTATTGTCATGTATTTGAGCACACTATGCATATTAAGTCCAAATTGTGTGCAAACAATAAAATTCTGCGTACTTTAGGAATAAAACCATTGGCTAATTTTTGATGAACCTTTAAAGGGTTTTGCTTTCTGCGTGTTGCCTAATGTAAAACGTCTTGAGAATCGCTGGAATACTGGACAGACACAACAGGTGTTAATCAAAACTAACATGCTACTTGAATAGCGCACTAGTATGTATGTCCTAGTTTTGATACCGTTTTTTGTCATAAGAGTCATCAAGGAGTCATAACATAGAACATGTTATGACACACACAACATAATCCAAAAAAAAACAAAAACAAAACAAAAAATACGCACACACCATCTTGAGATCATTTTCATGGTTAGATCTATGTCAGTCATAAAACCCTTTAAAAGTGCATAGAATAGGGTTTCAAGTTAACTTTAATGACATGAGCACATAACATTTTACAATTTCAAATGCTCATTGGTTCATATAACGTTAGACTTAACATATTATATTCAAATCAATGTACACGTTTTGATTACAGTTTCAAGGTACCAGTTCAGTGAATGTCTAAATGTGACAAATTTTCATAACTTTGTGTGTACTTGTTGTACAATGCCTCCTTCATTTTTTTTTTTTTTTTAATCATATAATGTCTGTTATTCCCGAGAAATTATGTTACTTAAATAAGACGCCTAGTGGGTTTAGGGTGGTAACTTGATAACTAGTATCTCTCCTCCCTCCCATGGTATGTAAAAAAAAGCTCATAACTAAATGTTTAATTATCAAGCAGTGTAGCATTTTCTTTAACAAAAACTCTGAAGCAGCACATTTTGTTGAATATAGTTCAGTTGTATTTAACTTTAAAGTACAGGTTATTTTTGCATTTCTTCTTTATAAGTGTTTGTGTTCAAACATTTTAAAACAGGTTCAGTTGTTTCCCTTTTTAAATATTGAAATGAAATCCTTTAAAAACAGTTCTTTATTTTACTTATGGACCAAATCTGCCCAGTGTAATTTATATTGGGGAGATTGGACTTTTTGAGGTGGCGTTCGGTGTAAAAAGTTTGAGAAGTTGTGGTGTCAGAGATGAGCTGCTCTCTTCTGCAATAGGACCCATGCAGCATAGAGATTGTGCTTTGAACTAAGTTAAATTTTTCAAGAAGAAGCAGGATGTCCGCCATCACTCGCGAATTGTTCCTCGTGACGGCGGCCTCACGTCTCTGCGCTATCGGCCAATCGGCTCTTCCTCTCTTCTTGGGGATTCCAAGAACACTGATGAGACCACGAGTGAGGAACGACAAACGCCGGCACTGCGGGAAGGGGGAGGGGAAAAGCGAAAGACACGGAGGAGGAAGCGAGGCACAGAGGGAGATAATTGCCTGACGGATCGGAATGGAAATTTAAAAAAGGAAGAGCCAAATTAGGGCGGGAATATGGAAGAGAAAGAAACTTTGTACAGCAGAAAAGTGGCGCAATTTGAGGGTCAAAATAGGAGAACTCTTCATATTTCATATTCATATTTCTTTTATTTTCCGTTTCATTTTCAAGGCATCAACTGCATGTACATGCAGTGCACATGTACATACAGTGCTCTTTTTTTTTTTTTTTATTCCAAAACACAAATTTAAGACCATCTTAGTCAAATGAATTTACAGGGGGTTCTTACAGGGGGTTATTCAAAGTTATTTTGAAAAATACAGCGCATCATTATTTTTTTTCAAAGTCTAGTGTGCCTCTCTGTGGACATTCGTAGTAGTGCAGTTCTGTGATGCGCTATCGCTAGTGCTTGAGGAGTTAACTCAACATGCCTCCTCTGAAAATACTTAGATGGCAGTCGCATGTTTTTTTTTAACCTTCTTGGTAGGGCTGCACAATTAATCGAATTTTAATCGTGATCACGATATTGACTGCCGCAATTAATTAAGCTGATCATCTGCGATATTAACATTTCAAAAGCCTGCCACCTACATGTGAAATCAAGCACTTTGTCATCCTACCACCAAGCTTTTGCTTTTCTCACCTTAATATATTATTTACCATGATAAATGGCGTTGAGTTTCTCACCTGATTCCTAAATTATACTGTGCTAGCTTTCATTTGAGACCCATTTTGAAAAATCCAATTGGATTCAATTCGGTTTGAAATGAACTAAAATGACATTTTGACTGCTAATTGATTAAAATTTGCCTAAAAGTAAAGAATTAGCTTGGTTCTAAGTAGGCTTTTTTTTCCATTCGTTTTTACTCAGTAATTAAGTTAGCTGTGTTGCCCTGTGTGCTAAGTTTATTATTAGTTTATTATAGATTACTACATAGTTTACTATTATTATTTGTAAGTGTCAAGCCTTGACACATTGTTTGTATACTGTTTGTTTAAGAAGGGCAATAAATAGACATTGACCAAACATGATGAATAATCGCGATTTCAATATTGACCAAAATCATCGCGATTATTATTTTGGCCATACTCGTACCGCCCTACTTCTTGATATGCATGAAGGATAAGGAGGAAGCCCTTGTATTAAAATCGGGCCACTTTGACTTCCCAAGACAAATTAAAAAGCAAGTGGACTGTTAATGTATGTATTCATTTATACTAAAAATGGTGCACATTTATTAATGTTCAAAATATTCAATATTTTCTTCATAAAATAGATTGTGTTCAATGTAAAAAAAGAGTAGAGCTATAATTTTAATACCGTGGTATCGTGATAGTTTTGCTCATGCTCAGTATTTAATAACGGCCACTGCCTATATGCAACTATACTTCATATTTGAACCATATTACAATCAAAACATTTCAATTGACATAATTACCTATGAGCTTTTCTTGCTGTGTTTTCTTGTACATGCAGTTAACCCTTGTCATTGACTGCATTGCGTTTGTGCAGAGGTTCCACTGTCTGGGAGCAACCGCAGTAAAACACACTGTTTGGAGGTGTGCATGAAAAAAAAAAAAAAAACTAACAACAAAAACACCAAATTCCCAGCTTAGGCTCATGTTTGTTTTGAGGCAAACACACAAGCGTCACCTTCAAAGCAGCCATAATTAGAGGGTGTTTATGCTTGAGCGTCTTTACCACGATATGTCCCTCTACCGCAATCCTGTTGTTGGTGAAAAATGTTGATTACAGGCCCGCATTAGTTGCAGTTGTGCAGAGGACGTTATTGGAGGGGGTGGAGATGGGGCGGAACGTGTGTCTGCTTGTCGGTGCCTCAGTTGATTCTTGGGGGGGATGCGGTCAAAGAAATACAGTATGCCCCAATTGTTTGCTGTTTAGTCACAGGACATTTCGCCAGGCTTCATGGGTACATCTTCACATTTTTTTCACATGGATTTACTGCGAGCGAGTTTTTGTCTGACAGTACTGCAAGTCACAAGTCTCTGTTAGAACGTACACAGTCAGCACTTACCCATTTGGTAAAACAAATTCTTGTATATGGTGAAGCTTTTGAGAAGAAAAAATTATTATTTTTTATTGGAAACAATACAAAAAATCATCAAATACTTGGCATCATTAAACATGAATTAACTGAAACTGTTTTAGGTAACTTTTTATAGTTTTTAAACTGCCATACATGTGTGAAACCAAGTTATTATTAGTCTAATTGTCACGCAAGGAGGAGAGTTAGGACCCAGAAACAAGTAAAAAACAACAAAAGTACAACTTGTTAACTCCCAAAAATACAGCGTAACCACAACACAGAACACTAGACTCAAAAACCAAATTTGTAGAAAGACACCGGAGTCAGACTAGGAAACTAAACTCAGAAACTAGGAAGCAGGAAGACAGCTGAGCATTACAGCTTGAGAGCTTGATTTGACTTCACATTCTGACAAGGTGTCACTGAGAACTCGGATCTCAAACACTGCCAGACATCAATCATATATGACATAACAAAGCAAACCTAAGAACCATAGCACCTACATAGAAACGGATTGGAACAAACCAGTCACAACAGGAAATATAAGACCTTATGACAGGCGAGAACTGCATATAAATGGCAAAAGGTGGCTTTTACAAATACTACATAAACATTGAGGAACTGTAAAGCAACTGATAACACAACACTTATAAAGTTCAAACGAGAGCCTGAACGATTAATCGGCAAGCAGATTAACTCGGCCGATTATGGCTTTTGAAACATTGACCAAAAATAATTAACGAAATGGCTGATATTTGTCAATTATTTTATACGTTTTACCTTGAAGTGCTCTTAACAATTTACAGCGGGTGTAAGACAAGCAGCATTGGTGTCATTATTTTTCACACACAAATCCATACCATATCCTTAATCTATCATGAAATTTGTCGATAATCTCATTTTGCACACTTGCCATTCAACATATGAAATAATTCGGTGAGCCATGCAAGGAAGTTGTGCAAAGAATTGACCTCGACAAACGCGTGTGAATCTGTAAAGATATTTTCAATAGGAGTTGTGACAGGCCCCGCCATGTTTATTTAGCAAATTATTTAGCTTTTTGTGTATTATTTTGTGACATGAAGGCGTCACTAACTAAAATTCTCTGCCCGCTAGTGCGTAGTCACTAACGTTAACTGACAAGCTGCCCTAACAGCTATCCTAGAGGAAGAGCACTCTTATTCGTACGCCATCTTAGCTAAGTAGAATATACAAATCAGCAATCGTGCCAAAGCCAAAACCTAAGGAGAGCTACAGTGTGGTTGGATGCATATGGAAAATAACATACCGTATAACGTTGATGGTCGCAGTCACAAACCACCAGAAAGTTGTCTTTCTGACCACTTTCCTCAAACCTGCTTCGACCTTTCCCAGTTAGAATTCCAAGAAGTCAGAAAAGACTCACTAATTATTCTCCGACTCCCACACCAGTATTTCAAGTATTGTTAGTAGTCTTCACCGTTTGAAATTAATCAAACAATTCATGTTTGGGAATGAGTCAGTCTGGAAAGGCTGGCGTAAACTCACCGAAAGACAACTTCATATTCCCAGGGAGGAACATGTGAGGCTTGAACGGTCTGAATTCATCTGGGCTCGGAGGTGAATGATGGATTGTTGCTTTCGGCTTTCCTGCAAACAAGCATGTGTTTAAAGATTATAGTGTTATGCTGTGTTTCATTTTTATATACATATATATATGCAGCCTTTTTTTTTTTTGCTTTTTTTTTCTTCTTTCATGTGTGCGTGGCTGTGTTCCAACTTCGACATTAAAATACATGTATAGTACACTTGCGAATACTACTTGTGATAAGAACCGAACATACACAGACACACACACGCACACACACACACACACACACACACACACACACGTATTAAAGTATAAATTATATTACAGTGTTCATTTTAATTCGGTCAATTCTTCAGACCATCATTTAATGGTAGACATTCTTTGAAATAAGTTATTAAATTGGTATTTGAACATGCCTTTGTAGCTTTTTAAAAAAATTTTTAATCCACTGTGCCAGCCTTTTTACACCGGTCCCAGCCAAGTCAAAAATTTCTGACACAGCATCCCTTAATCTGATAGATATATATTTGATCACATCACAAGAGAAAATTCTCCAGCCCCCCCCCACCAAAAAAAAAAATTCGGTGTCACTGTTATTCATACAAAACTGCGAGGCAATGTCTGCTTTTAACTGGCTGTGTAATGGAGGCTTGTATGTTTGCTCAGAGATGCTTATAACGATGGCTTTGTGATTTGTCACATGCGGTCGACAAATTTTAGCAGCGTCCGTTAGCCCTGATGCGCGCCACTGGCCTCGTTCCCAAACCTACTCATCACCTCCACTATCACTTATCACATGTTCATCCCGCCAAGATGTCCGTCCTCATCGCAGTCATTTGATTCCTGTGCTTTATTTCCTGAACATGCCAGCTTTCGTCTTATGATAGACTGCAGACTTTGTGTTGATGTCTGTTTCCGAGTAGATTGTTTGCTACGAGGAGCATTTGTCTCGTCTTTGGAATTGTCATGTCTTACGATGCTCCATCAGTGTGTATATTCCTCACACTCGCTTGGCGCTTTTTAGTTTTACCCCCTCCTAGTTCCCATACCACAGGAAATGGCCTCGGAGCAGCACAGCTTTATTTCAGTGCGTCTTAAGAATAGCAGCATTGTGTCGCGTCGGAGCGCGCATTGTTGTGGGAATGCAGAACCAAGCCGAGAATGCGCGCCGCAGCAAAAAAAACAAAAACAAACTAACAAAACAACGTATTTCTCGCTAACTTTTGCTGACCTTCCAAAAGATGACTAACTCGTGTTTGTTCTTTTGTTTTTGGAATTTATTTATTTATTTTTTAATATAGAATGTGTCCTAAAGCCAACCAGCATACAGTAGTTAGTAAATGCCAAATATAAGGCAAGGAGGCAGGGTGGCTTAAGGTTGCCGAGGCCCGTCGGCGTTGGTATTTCAACGCAGTTAAAGTTCTGAAGAATTTCAGGAAAAAAAAAAAATCTTCCTTCTGGCTATTTTTCAAAGTCGCTCAAGGCTTCTGGCTCATTTTACCACAAATCAGCTGATGCACTACTCAGGCTGTGGGAAGTAAGACTAAGGTTATCTCCTGTTTCAGTGTCACTTCCTCCTTTACAAAATGTTCTCCAATTACGCAAGCCGCGTGCGTGTGCACATGTGTGTGTGTTTAAGCACGATCTGGCGTCCGCCTTGACACAAACACGGTGGGAAGCCGAGACCTGTTCTGTCCCATCGTCTCTTGTCTCCTTTGCTTGGCATTAAGGAGTCGTGCACTTTTGCGCAGCGATGCTCCTGCTGGCCTTTCGCAGCAACTTGTCGTGCTTGATTATAAAACTTGAAGTGAAAGTTACTGAAAAAGGTCACATGGTGTCAGTTCTTCCTAACTGGAGAGTTGGCTAACATGAAGTGGCCTGCTTTTGCCTGTAATAACAAAATAATAAAGGGGTATTGGTTGGCAATCTCGTTCACCCCCATCATCCCAAACCTTTAGAATATCTCCTTGTTTCACATGCTTATTTCTCGTAGTATTTATTTTGTCAAAACAATCGCAGATTGAACTGCATTTATTTGAACACACAATAGCCTGTACTATATAATGAAGCATTCAAGCTTGCCATTTGGGCATTTCTGCTCAAAACTTGCGTCTGGTGACCTCATTAGATTTGTTTGCTTGTGGCGTCCTAGAAAAGACTCTTAAAGACCCTGCATCTTCTAGTTCATCTAGTGCACTAAAAAGTTTAATTCATGGAAGATTTTACCCTAAAGGAATACTGTCGTGCATATAGTCTCGAGATGTGCCTGACCAACATTCAGATTGCTCTGAACCAAAACTGTGGCCTGAAGTCATAAATGGACTTTCACTTATATAACGCTTTTCTACCTTTTGTACTCAAAGGGCTTTACACTAACTAGTCATTTACCTACTGATGATGCAGCATCTGGAGCAAGTTGGGGTTCGTCGTCTAGGACGCTAGCAGTATATGGAGTATGGGTTAAGAAGGCAACGCAAACGAACTTTCCCCCTCGTCCAAACAGACAAAGTCATCTGTCTGGGAGTTTTTCGGCTAGCGAAAATGAGACTCTCATTGACATGAAATGACAGAATCCACATTGTGCTATTCATTAATACACATAGTAGTTAAACGGTGGATTTGAAATAAACTACTATAACTCGATGGCAGCTAATTTCAAATTAGTCATCTTTCAAAATATTGTTGTGCATTTATACTATAAACAAAACTGTTTAAATCATCTGGAAACAGTGCTATTTACCAAAATATTTTGAAATTATATATTTTAGAGCTGTCATTTCAGTACTGTGATACTTTTGTTTAAGGTTCACATAACATCCGATTCTCATATCGTTCCATGCCTTCTCACAAACGTTCAAAATAATTAGATAATATGTTATAATATGTGTGATTGATAATTCTCCCAATATGCTCAGATATGAACAAACTGGCACATGTTTAATGCTTTGCACATACAAATTAGTAGCTCAGTTGAAAAGGTTTATTTTCATCTCTTGTTTGTCAATGATGTATTGAGAAATATTCATATTTTTCATTTGGGCAACATTATTTTTTTTTTAAATCTTATTTTATAATGTAAAAGTTGCAGAATTTATAGCTAACTTGAAAGAGTAGCGGATGTCCACATTATTTTTGAGGAAAAAAAACATGTTACTTATAAATCAAAACTTAGTAAATGTAATTTTTTAAATTCTGTCTTGCAAAGCAGACTTAAGTTGTGTGATGATTCTTTGCATATCAATAGACTGAAGCAGAAATAATTTTTGATTGAATTCACAGACCCCAAAATTGGAATCAAATCATGAGACAGTCAAAGATTCACGCTCCCAATTTTGTCTTTTTTCTTTGGGACTCCATACATTTCTGTCGGGACTAATAGTTTTTTAGTAATGCGAGCCCCTGGGACCCAACATTTCCAGAGGTAAAATGAGCACTGAATGTGATTGGCTGGTGCAACCGAGGAAGACTCACGTTTGACACACAATGAGAGCACACAGCCTTTGCCCGTTGAGGACGACGGGAGATGGAAAAGAAACACCTGTTTTGACATTGTTGGACGGTTAAATAACTGTAACATTTAAAACCGCAATATATTGCCATAAGCTCATTAAATCCATATGAAAAAAAAAAATTGAGAAACACTGGTTTAAGGCAGTACTTCTCAATTCTATTTTGAAGATGAAATACAAAACAATGTGTGCAAGCTCAAATTAATTCACCAACACATTTTACTCCCATACATGCAAATCAATGAAAATACTGTCGATCCTAAATATGTTACAACTGTGACGTGTAATGCTCCCGATATGCTCAGAGATGAAACAATTGGCACACGTTTTCCCCATACCTTTCCCTCTACTATTAATTTAGCTGTTCACTTAAAAAAGTTCACTTTAATATCTTGTTAGTCATAAATGTACTGAGAAATAACAATAATATGTTGGTACTATGAAGTGACACTATCTTGTTCTACCTTTTTTGTTTCATCTTATTTTATACTATAAAAGCTATACTGTTTATAGTTAGCTACAAAATATAACAGTTGTCCATTTTAGTGGAAAAAGGTATGGTACTTACTAATCAAAACTTAATAAATGTAAAAAAATACGCCTTCTCCCTTTTTTATTCAAAGTTTAATTCAGAATTCTCCAAATTCTCTGTATTCCAGCCTCTCACCAATAAATACTCTATTTCTGTAGTCTTTCATGTAAGCAGCTTTATCATGCCTGTATTAAATACAAATAAAACATTTGCAAATATTTGCTTTACTTTTGAAAAATAAATAAATAAATAAATAAATAAATAAATAAATAAATAAAGCTCTTGAATCTTGAATTGTGCCATTGTGGCAGGCCTGGCATACTATATGTCTTATAGTTTTCCAAAAATATGTTGTTGTGTTGTTGTGGAAATATACCTCAAGGCAAACATTCGTTTTTGTAAAATTAAGCGTTGTATAACCTTAACACTTAACACCTCCACTACTTGCATTATGGCATCATTTGTTGGCACAGCTACTTTTCTGCACAAACAAACTATTGATTGTTTGGATTCGTGCACAGTTCTCAAACTCCTCCCCAAAACACCTGATTCAAATGATTTGCTCATCAGCAAGCTCTGCAGGAGCTGGAAAATTATCCTAAATTTTGAATCAGGTGTGATGATGTAAGAAATAGATAGATAGATAGATAGATAGATAGATAGACAGACAGACAGACAGACAGACAGACAGACAGACAGACAGACAGACAGACAGACAGACAGGCAGACAGACAAACTTTATTATTATTAACATACAGGTACATGGCTACGAAATCTCGACTTAACGAGCTCGAACCATCCAAGAAACGTACAATGCAATTGACTGATGGGGAGACAGACTTCAAGCCTCGTCGGGATGCATCACGGGGGGCACTCTGAATCAAAGCAGGGGAAAAGTGAAAGAGAAAAATGTGTATGTACATTGTCTTTACATAGGAGTCAATGCTAGGCAGGGCACTTGGTAGTTTCCTGTCGCTGCCCGGTCAGACTTAAGATCCTGCACTCAGTCTCACTCACCACCTGGACCTCCGCTGCCAAACCCCGACGGCCCTCCTGCGCCCTCGCACTTTTAATTTTCAAACTTCCTGCCCTCTCTCTTATTATCCCCTCATCTTTCAATGCCTCGATGACTCCTGTCTACCTTTTCTCTGTTTTGCTTTCTTGTTTTATTTCCTCACCTCCCCCTTTCCTTCATCTAATAACCCCCTGGTCCCCACGCACTCCCTATGCTTTGTAAGTCTAACCCTCAATGATTCACTATGTGACTCACACAATGAAAATTCAAAGGTAGTACCAAACAAAACCTGTTTTTCATCCCAGACCCTGTGATGCACATGTTGCCATTTTTTCCATTCCGTATTTCTGGGAAAACCATTTTTGATGTGTCTGATCAAATCCTGCCATGTAGTCCGATTGATCAGTTTTTGTGATAGAGTGGTCTTTTAATAATTATAACAGCAGCAGATTTTTTTGAGAAAGTTATAAACACAAGAATAACCACAATGACCAGATGACAAGAAAAAAGATGTTTTTATTTGTAGGGGTATAATAGTTCACACCAGATGATCAGGGATCACAAAATTCAGTCGGACTTTGGAATTAAAAAAAAACAAAACTGAACAAATGGTCCTACATACACTTCAGTTTCTATTCAGTCCCCTGGTCAAGTAATTGTGATAATTGATTGGTGATGAATGACGTTTTTATTTGTGGAGTCAAGGCCACCTGAAAGTAACCAAAGTATAGAATGTATCATTGCTCACAATGAGTTGCATCATCATTTTGAGACCAGTATGGAATTATTCAGAAGTTTATAGCGTGGCCAAGGTCGATTCAAGGTTATGCTAAATCAGACCAGCTAGTCATGAGGTTAGTCCTGGGGACAAGATCAGTTAGCGTGTCTGTCATGCATCCTGCTTCTGTCCTGCCCGATTAGAATGTGTTAGAAGGAGAGCGTCTAAAATATCATTTTGATGTTTAGTCGACTCACATTTTAAGTCTTGTGGCTTCCATCTGTATTGTGAAGTGTTTGAAACAGAGAGCTTCCTTAATGACTAACAGTTTTGACCCGCCATGAATATGTGGATTTGTTCCTCAGTGTTTTTGTCCATCACAAGGTCACTGATTTTATTCAATTTTTTGTTATTGGTTGAACAACAGTTGCTCTTGTGTATGTGTGTGGATCAAGTAAATTTGTATCATCGTTTTCAATATATTATTTCTACTAATTGCCCGAGACTCAGAGGAATACTTGTCTTGATTGTTGTCACAAGCTGCTTTCCTGGAAAACGTTTTTTGCCAGCAGCTGTTTGACACGTGAGTATGTCCATTAAAGTTCTTTCTGCCTGTTTTTACTTGAAAATAAAGTAATTGAGCGGCAGCCACAGTCGTTTCTCTGTATATTAAAAGAGACCCACTCTATGGCGAATGGGGATGTCTTGATTTATCTCAAGACTTCATAGCCACTGTATGTCAAGCTAGGAAAAGATGTGCCGGATTGTGAGACAGACAGATGATGGCTCATGAATGATTAAGGGTGTGTTCATACATAAGTGTGTAAGGCTGTCTCTATTAAACACTGTCAATCAATGATAATTACTCTAATGAATGGGTTAAAATTTCTATTCCGTTAAAGTGTGTCACAACCATTTACGCCCAATTATTGTTTTGTTAACCAATTACTGCTTGTTTATTACTGTTTAGTGGGAATAAAAGCAGCCATAGAGTGAAGCAATGCCACATCCTTTTAGAAAATGATTCATTTACTGGGTTGGTCCTCGTTTTCTAAAGTTAAAGCAGATGTTTGAAAATGTCATATTTTGACTCAACACAAAAGCTGATTAGTCTTAGTTCTTGAATGATTACAAAAATCAATAGAATAATTACTGCTGAGGGCTCGAATAAAGATAATTTGGACTTTTGTTGTCTCTAAATGATTACTTGACGATTGAAATAGTTGTGGTAAAATAGTCATCAGCGTGAAACTGTGATGCCAACTGTACAGTGATATCATTTCAGCAATTTTTGTGAAGAGCGAGACAAATCACGTTTGGTCCAAGGCCGGCCAGATGATCCATACTATCACAGCAATCGCTTTGGAAGTTTGTTTTAACGGGACCGGACCAAATGTGGTATTGCAGTGGTCAAGTTATTAACTCGTCTGGTTCAAGTTTTAATTTTCAGCGTTTGGGTCAATGTGCAGCATTTGTTCCCTTTGCTCCCCTGGCTTCCTCCTCCATTCCAAAGTCCTACATGAGCGTTGAAAATGGACTTGTTCATAGGTGTGGATGAGTCTTAGGTGGTTGCTTGTCTACAGTTTCTGCCCTGCAATATTTAAGTGACTCAAAGTGTTTCAAAAATGTTATAATTCCTCCACAATCAGAATTTAATGCTCCTAGGTGCATGAATATGAAGATATCTGCGGATGCACCCAACAGGAGGAAGCGGGTGATGAGGACGACCATGGGAACAGTGGCGTCTGAGCCCCCTAGAGGGATACAGCAAGAGGAAGCATGCGTGTGCATGTGTGCGCATATTGAGTCACTCGTTGCTGAGTCATCGCTGGGCTGGCCATGCAGATAGAAAGAGCCTTCTAGGGGGGCCAGCTGCAGGGGTGCGAACTGAGCATGGGCTGTAGAATGCAGAAAGGGAATGGGTAGTTGTGACAGGACTCCTCAAGGAACTGTAGTGAAGAATATTTCAAGACGCCAAATTTTTCTTTTGGCCACATTGGTGTGTTCGAAAATCCATGTCAGAGGTTAGCTTGGTGCTTGACAATATATGCAGAAGTTGCCGCCGTGGAGTGGCGTCACTGAAGAGATGGAGAGAGATTTGCTTGGGAGATAATTTGTCATGTTGGAGCATGTTTTGCAGAACACAAAGAAGCACCCCCCCTCTTCTACTTCTTGTGGCTTTCTGTGATCTGTCCACCCTCGTCATCTCAACACACATGCACGCATAGCCACATTTTAACATATTCACAAATATACGCGTACACTCATGCTTCCTGTTAGTAGAAAACAGCCTTCACTGCTGCATGGGAGGAAGCTGGTATGTATTGTAGGTCTATGCTGACTTTTTAAACCGATGTTTTATTCATGAGTAGGCATGGCTATGAAGAAAATACATTAGGCGTATTTTCATATCTTTAAATCCTTAAATGACATGATACTTCGAGATAGAAAGCTGCCTCTCTTCTGATATTTTGCTTGTTTTGACACCCCCGTCAGACTGAATATTCATGCATACATTGACTTTTAATTCTAGTCCATAGCGTAGTGTTTGAAGAAGTGATGGATTTCCTTTTTGTTGAGTGACTACAAAACAGCTTCTTAGTTGAAATAAAACTTTAAATCGTAAAACCACGGCACCATGCTTTCTAATCATAAAAAAAGCTGCTTGGTATCGGCGTTGGTTACTATTTCTGCTCGCAGCCCGACTGGAAATATGACCCTTATGCATAGATGTTTTCAACGAAAGTTTGAGGAACTATCCCTCACGGGGTTCTATGAGAATAAACAGAAGTTAAATATACAAAAACACAGTATGTTGACGGTTCACGTTGAAGAGAAGGATCCAAATGAACTGAACGCTGTTTACTTCAACTGGCAAATGACTCAATCAGCGTTGACCTTCATGCCGGTGGGGGCAATTCCAGTCTTCGAGTTCTGGTGTCCTGCATGTTTTCTCATTTTCTCTCTCAACTCACCTGATTCAAATGATTAGTATTATTTTTAACCACCGGCAGAGCCGGCAATCCTTGTCAAGCCATATTTAGTATTAAAACAATAAAACAATAATAATTCATAGTATAAATTCAGGCCTGATTCTTTTTTTCATGGGTCACTTTAATAATATTGTGCCGTCAGTTGATACACACGGTTTCAGCAAATATGAGAGCAAGTGCAAACTCCTACTCCAAGCGGCCAGAAAAGGAAAAGCATGGTTTAGGAACACGTGTAACTTTGAATGTAATGTTTTTAGTGCGTCTTAAAATGGACATTAACTGTTTTTTTGTCTTAAGGAGGAATTGTCTCGTTAAGTTTCATTTTCTATCGTTTAGTTCATATGGCACAAACCACTTACTAGACTGTGATCCACTCGATAGCTAAAGAGCCAGATTAGAATGAGCATACACGGACATAATTCTGGTGCACATATAAAACATCCCTGACCCAGTGAGTGCTTCATCCTAAAGCCAAAAGGTTAGCGTGTGTGTATGTGTGTGCGTGTCAAAGGAACTGCGCCTTGAAATGGGTCACGTGTCAACACCCGAACACACAGATGGTGGAGCCGGCAGTGTGGTTGATTGAGAAATTTTCCAACCATACTTCCTTAGTCAGACCTCATTCAATGTCTGTCTCAATGACTTATTACTGCTTTCATTCATTTCACTTACGTTACCTTCTGCAATTATAACGGATTTCATCGTTGTAATTGCTTCCACTCCTTCTCCTTCGCCTCATTTTTGCTCTCCGTCATTCAACTTCTTCATGGAGAGAAGGTTTACTCAAGTCCTTTTGCTTATGATTGTGTTGACTCCAAGATTGAGTGGGAGCCAGTCCAGTGTCTCCTTAGTCTTAGCTAACCGGTGGCCCGGATTGACCTTCTGTTATGTCCAGGGATTTGCATGAATCAAATTTGTACCACATGAGATAGACTGTAGATAAAACTAAATTGTGGATGTTTCCCTCACAAAGTTTCGAATCTTTGAAAGAAATGCTTTGACTACGTCCTTTTTTTAGTGTTGGTTGCGTTGCACAATTCAGCGTTGTCTCAATTGGCTCCTAATTACATTTCCACATGTCTCTGTTTTGTAAGACCCCTTGTATAATCCATATTCCCTCACTTTATAACACTTCTTTATCTGGCATTCTATCTTACTTAAGTTTCCTCTGTGTTTACTTCTCTGCAGTGATTCTCAGCCGGCCTGGTTACTGCAATGAATGGTAACACATTTCATCCAGCCAGCAGCACCGCGACAGTAGGAGGTGGGCCAGGCGTGGCGGCGCCCCCGCGAGGCTGGAGGGAGTTCTGCGAGCTGCATGCCATTGCCACAGCGAGACAACTTGCAGGACACTACCGGAGCTTTGCCAGGGAGCATCCCCAGCATGACGTCCTCCCGCCAGAGACCTTTTCCAAGCAATTCACCGACCTCTTCCAGCAGCATTTCTGCTGCGAAGTGGACAAGGATGGCATGCCTCTGCAACAGAGCACCGGCTCCACGGCGCCCAGCAGCACTCCCGGCTCCGCCCCGGCGGCTCGATTGCGAATCACCACTTTGGCTGGGGTGCAGGACTACCGGGAGGCGGGTCGACAAACCGGAGGAGCCGCTTTCTTTACCGTGGTGTCGCCCAAAGTGGAACCGGTGGTGGTGAGCAGGGAGCAAGAGCGACCTCTGCGATGTGTGCAGGGAAACCCCCGTTCAGGAAACCCAGTGCTGCTCAGGGGTTTGACCCGTACATTCGGCAGTGGGCCACTGTTGTTCCGCAGCCGTAGTAACGAAGAGCTGTCTGGCACAGACGTTCGGCAAATATCCGACTCTTCAGCTTCCGTTCAGGCACATGCCGATGTCACGCACTTCTCCGTCAGTCAAATTCGGCAGTCGGTCAGAAGACTATTTAAGAAAAGGCCTCTTCCCAGACCTCCCTCGTCACAGGACCTGTCCACCAGCAATCCTGTCCATTCTCTCACCGGTCCCGCAAGCAGTGCACCCTTCATGCCTGAGCAAACGTTACCCTCCTTGTCCTCACAACCACCCTCTTTGCTCAATTCTGAAACAACGCCCGCAACTTTGTCATCGCTCTCCGGAATAGCATCCAACTTCCTGGATCGTTTCCGTTGGTTACGCGGGGGTAGCATGAGGCAGAGGAGGCCGGAGACCAGCAGCTGCTGTAAAGAGGGCCAGCTGAGGTACTTGCTGGTAGACGACACCATCTCAGACTCTTTGCCACGATGGCAGCGCTGCCGCCTGCTGGTCAGGAGGATCAGGGACGCGGAAGGCGCAGGAGGCGAGGGCTACCAATTGGAGCTTTATGATCCTCCAAAGGTACAAGCACACTCATCCACACATCAATTCCTAGGCATCTCATACTACTCTGGGATATGCACTGTGTAATTTTATATTTGCAAAAATTAGGGCTCAAAAGATGAAGACGGTAATAGTTAAAATGTTTTTTGTTTTTTTTGCACTTATCTCATTTTTATTCCCACATTTTATCTTTTCTTTTTATTGTTTAGATCACTTTTTATTAATCGGCTTCATGCGCGTGGAGGTTGGAAAAAAAAAATAATGACATTCAGACACTGATTGGCATTCATTGTGTTTGATATATTGATGTATGCTGCTGTTGTGGGTGGGAGAGCAGAAAGAAGACATGAAAATGGGAGAGCATGTGAGAGATGTTGATCGAATGAATGGTCAGTTCAACTTCAAAAAACAAAACTAAAGTAAATTAAAAAACACCTCAATAGCACCTGTTGTAAAGGTAGACCCATGTAATGAGAGAGAGAGCTGAGACTTTGGCAGAGTTTCAGAAAGGTCCTGTTGAAATAAATGCAAACGCTGATTGTATCTCCTTGTTATCTTGTTAGGTCGGTTACAGGCCCCACTCAAGTTTGATGTGTGAGGACCGTTAGCCCAAATCTTGCAGCAGCCTCAAGATGATGGCTCTAACTCCATATTTTTTTCTGACAATTAGGCTTGTTTTACATTTGAGGTTTAGCAGTATTACAATCCAAAGTTGCGCCCTTCTGGCTGAACTCATTTGCGTTACTTCTTTATGTATTTCACACAGATAGTGTTGTAATTGTCTTGGATGAAGAAGCTTGACAAAACAGTGACCATAACAATTAAAAGTTAATTTGCACTCCCACTAGCGATCAAGGCTATTTTTACTGGCAACAATAGCTGCATTGCATCACGTGACCCTCCACATTTTTTTCGGCATCACATCACATTTTACGTGCAACAAAACGTTCTGATGGGTGTGCCACACATCAGAACGTTTTGCTGCATGTAAAATCATGCAGCAAAACGCATCACATTCAAAACCAATCACATTATCCCTTGCGATTGGTCTGTTTAGCTTGGTTTGTCACATTCTGTTGTCATCTAAAACTGTGAGGAGTTGCCACGAAAATTTATATGTACTTTCCTATAGGTGTCCACTTCAACCTGAGACAAATATGAAAAGATAAATAAAGATAATATTTTGGATTGCGATTGTGGATTGTAAATGTGAGCTCCAATTAAAAAAATTATAAATTAAAAAAAAACATAATCAGGTGATAAAATATTGTGATAATTATATATATATATATATATATATATATATATATATATATAATTATAAAATTATATATAATATATAATTATAATTATAAAATTATATTTTTGACTAATCGTTTTTAATGAATGAATAGGGTTGAATTCGGCCGTAGCATAATTGTCCATATTAATTTTTGAGACACATTGAGCTCATAAACTCATCCACACTTTTTTTTTTGTATACATTACTTACAATGTATGTAAAATGATTTTGAATGGTTCCTTCTGACATGCCATTAGAAGCAGGGGGGAGGGGGCATTGTCAATATTGCTTATTTTTAGGGGGCATTTTAGACGTTGTTACTTATTTTACCGATTTCTCTGAAACAAAGTGATAATATTGAAAATACAGGAAAATATTACATTCTTGATTTGGAATAAAAAACTAATTAAATTGAGCTTGTTAGTGAAAAATGGATCATCCCGTCCAGTGTCCCTTTAAACATACAACTTGTTACCACTTTAGCAGAATTACTTCAAAGAATATATATATATATATATATATATATATATATATATATATATATATATATATATATATATATATATATATATATATATATATATATATATATGAAAGAAGAATGTCCTCTTGCACTCTAGTGAGTAGATACGCCCACGTTGCTTCCTGTTTGGGGCTCACTTCAGCCACATGCTTGTTCTACATGTGACTCCTTTTGGACTCTAATAGGAAACTCACGTTCATGTGTCAGGTTTTTGGTTGAATAAATAAGCTGGAGGTGGCACATCATGAAATAGTGCATCGCAGTCACAGCAGCAGTCTTTTTTTTTTCTTTCTGTTTTCATGCTCGAGCTTGTGTTTGGCTCCCAGCGTCGTGATAGAAAACACTGCATTATTTCAAGTTGGTCCAGCTGCGTAGCGGCTCGTGTTTGCACACCCAGTCCCCCAGGAGCCCCGAACCAGTAATCAAAGTGACGTTCTTGACTGTTGTCCCAGCCACAGCCATCTGTAAGGTCACTAGAAACAGAGCTGCGTCTCGCCTCTGGCCGTGAATGCTAGTGTGTTTTCTGGCCCACGCGCTTAAGCTAGGTCAGTGAGAAAGATGTTGCATGTGTTCTGCTTGCTTGTCTTTTATATTTAGAAGCACTCAAACGCTCTGCCAGCTGTGAGTCCAACCACATGCTTGAAGTAATTGACCTAATGATAGAGCCGGAGCCGCTCGTGCGCCTGTGCATACGTGTACGTTTGTGTACCGCAGCGAAGGCCCTGGCAGGATCTTGCCCACTTGACTGGAACGCCAAAATGCATCAGGGTTCTTTCACTTTGTGCTTTTGTACACGCGTGCGGAATCTTGGCAAAGCAGAGCGTTATGGCCCTGAGAATGGCCTTAAAAGGAAGGAGAGCTGTTCACTATCATGTGCACAGTTTAAGACCCATGTGAGGAAAATTTGTTTCAACTTTATCAACTTACTTGATTTGTTTTTGTTTTCGTTTTACAGAAGATGTAAGTATATGAGCACAAATACGGCAATGATAACCACGTCCGGTGTTCGTGACTTGTATTTACTGTATATCTTTGCAATGTGTCTTTTGTGTGGAACAGTATTATCAACACACTCATTTAGCTAAAAGAGGAAGCTGGTTGGGAACTGATAGTGCTGTTACAACCATGAGACAGCTGCATCAAGTCCTGAGAATTAATCGTTATCATCATGGCAGATGATTTGTCGGCTTGATCGACCTGTGATGACAACGGGGTTCAAATGTTACGTCAAAAGTAAATAAGGAAGCAAATGCTACCTTTCCAAGTGCGCCCAGTGTGTTTGTGACAATGTAGGCAAAACAGAAGGCAGTTTCACTTCTGCATTGTCTAGATTGAAGGCCACATAATGGAACATTGCATTGTGTAATGGAAGTCTGTGGCCGCAACAATATTTACGTCTATTTCTCATTGAGGGAAAAATGGACAACTAGTATCAAACAAAATTACACCACTTGTATTAATTGTACTCGCAAAGCTTATTTAAGTAGAATTTTAATATTCTTAATGGACAAGTGTAAAAAAAAAAGAAAAAAAATCAAAGATGACAGAGGGAAAACGTTCATTCAGCGCAGTTGATCTTGTTCATACTCTTTCATTTTATTTTAGTATTACCAGGGTAGCACAGTGTAGGAGTGGTTAGCACGTTTTCCTCACGGCCTGAAAACGGCAACCGGTGTCCAGAATTTGGTTCACATAGTCACCGGTGTGTCAGAATGATTTCCGGTGAGTGTTTAACTGACAAAGCTTCTTTGTGTCAAAGATTCTGTTCATAACATTTATGGATAGAAGTTCTATACACAGCCCAGTCATTGTGGCATTTTTGCTTACCTCAGTATTGCATGTCCGCTTTCTGCGGACATTGTGGTTCTGTTAAATTTATCAAGCCTTCATTTTCAACCCGCACTGGAGAGTGGTTCGTAGCTGTGTATGAAGAGGAGGACAATGCATGCACCAGATTAGTGCTAAAATCGTACTCCAAACAGAGGAATTCAAGTATCTTGGGTTGTGTTCTTCACAAATGAGGGAAGAATGAAGCAACAGATGGACATGTGGACGGGTGCAGCGCCTGCAGTCATGACTGGAAGATCAAGATCACAGCTGCAAGTGTCTGGAATTAGTTTCCTCCACAGGGTGTCTGGCCTCCCCTTAGATCTTAGATAGATTGGGGGCTTAGTTACATGTGAGGGACCGCTGCTCCGTTGCATGTGAAGGAGCCGGATGAGGTGGCTCGGGTATCTAGTGGGATGCCTTCTAGATGCCTTCCTAGCGAGGTGTTCAGACACATTCCACTGTAAAGACACCAAGAGGATGACCCAAGACATGTTTTACAGACTCTGGTATGACTCTTTTTTTTTTCAAAAGTTTTTCAAGATTTGGATGAAGTGGCTGGGGAGATAGAAATCTGAGATTCTCTCCTGAAGCAGCTCCTTCCTCACAATGTGACTCCAGATAAGTGGAGAGCACTTAACATTTTTATGAAATCTATCTATCTGTTCAATTTTCTAAAGCACATCTCTTCATTAGGGTTATAGTTTAATGGGAACCCATTTCATCTGAATTTGAGTGAGATGCTGAAAATATCCTGATCTGGTAATTCAGCCAATTGTAGTTTTTTTTTTTTTTGTAAGACTACTTGTTTCCAACGCTGCAACCGCTGTTTTATCAGTGACTGAATCAGTATTCTTTTTTTTTTTTTTTTGCAACCGCCTTAACCAACCGATCACTTAAATTGGCTTTAAATATGTTTTTCATCTGCATGAAATATGACAAAACAGTCAGGCCAATGATTCTCCCCTGCAGAAGTGAATCTTGTCATTTCAGCTGAAAGGACGGAAGTCAGGACGGAGACATCACTGACTGCAACATATTGTCTCGGCCCTTAGCTTCACTATCTTAACGAGGACAAACTGACCCCTGCAACCTGTAAACAATTTACATTCCATTCCTCTCTGTTTTAAATGAAGTTGCCCGTGCCTCTGGGAATATGCGACATTAACTCCAGTGCAGTTTTTTTGCGCGTTTACTGCTTAGCCTTCAGATTATAGTCTCAGCATTTTGACGTTCTCTTTCCACAGTGCAAATGCTCATTCATTTCATCTGACGCGACAAACACACACACACATACACAACGGCTGCCAAAAAACTCAGAATGTTGCCAGTAAATTATTGGTTTCGCTCCCTTTCCAAAAGTCAGTCAGGTTCCCACTGACGGCTGAGTATCTCACAACCGATAGATTTCCTCAGGCTTCCTGTAATCGCTTCAGCCGTGTGTATGTGTATGTGTTTGCTCCTGCCTTTCTTGCCCTACTCTTTCCCGCCTAATTTTTCTTATGATTTTTCATAACTTTTCCTTCGCTGTCTGATTTCATATCCTAGTGTATATTGAGGTCATCTTGGGGGCTGTTTGAAGCCATCTGGACTCACGTGATGCCTTCTTCTAATGCTCTTGTGATGAGACAAAAAATCAAAGGGATTATTAAACTGTGGAGTTGCTATACCATGTAATGGATGGGCTTACTGGAAAATTTGTCATACATTAATAGTGGGGCTTCTGTGGTTGAACACGGATCAACTGTTCCAGGATGGTCGTTGACCTACCATTTGTTATGATTTTGTATATTTTTTTTATTACAAATTGTATATGCGACAATAATGACCATAAATTGTGGATACAAAGCATATATGAAAGTGGAGAAGGGCGTGTTGCTGAAGGCAAGTTAATTTAACTGTCATTTACAGTGCATTCGGAAAAGTATTCACAGTGCTTCACTTTTTCCACATTTTGGGATCTTCTGCCTCATTCCAAAATGGACTATATTCATTTTAATTTTTCCCCCTGAAAATTCTACACACATTTAAACACAGAATGATTTTTTTTTAATTTCTCATTTATTTTTTATTCTTTATTCAACTCTACCTATCAAAACAACCTCCTAATTCTCTACAGGCCTCTAGATGAATTTTATGCTCTTCAACTTTCTGCCAACTTTTTGTCTTTAGTGTAGAAAAGTTAAGTACGGCCAAATGACTCTGCATCGTCGAGTGTCTAGAAAAGCGCTACGTATATAAAATCGATGCATTATTATTGTTGCCTTTGTTAAAAGTATAGGTGCAAGTATAGGTACTGGTTAGGATTTTTAAACATATTGGACCTGAACTTAACATTTTATAAAAAAAAAAAAAAAAGTCACTCATTCTTACCATCGAATTGTCCTCAACTATGTCCCCTCTATATCTGGTCTCTCACTGTGGCCTGATAGAGTTTTCCTCAAACTATAATGATACATGATAATATTGCTGATGTTGTTGTTATGATAGAGCACCCTAAATTAAGTTTATAATTTTGAAAGCGCTGATAGCTTTTCACTCTTGATATTGAACATTACAATTGAGATATAGTGTACTTACAATACCCAGGCGCTTTTGACAAAAGTTACACCCCAGCAAGTATTAAACATTTGGTGCAGAAGTATTGAGAGTCAGGAACACCTTCCTCTCCCACACCTCGAAAGACTATTCTCATCAGTGTAATCCTTTATTTTTTTAGGCATACCATTGAGAGTTTTATGATGCATAGGAACCAAATTTAGTCTAATCCTAAACCCTGGGTCTTGATTTTAAGTTTGTCTGTAAGGTTCTAAGTCTGGCATGATGTTTTTGCATTCCACCATTTTGTGTTAAAACGTTCTTGCCTAAATTTTGGGTGGATTACGATTGTGTGACGAATTTTGTTAACTGCCGTTACTGGTATGCTGCTCTGTAGGATATGTTATGAAAAAGCATTTTTAGCATCAATAGATCGTAGTTTTTGATCAGCCCGACAGCTTGGTCTTGCTGTTACTTGTTCTATGGTCTCTTGTATGACAACATGCAGTGTTAATTAGCCCCTTTTCGCATACCACAACTAAAACCCTGTGTACACATGGGCCCAGTCAGCTAAACCAGAAAGCAAATGGAAGCAGCTGAGATACCGGAAGTGCAATAGCGGGAGACGTAGGAGACACAGGCGGCGGCCCTAAGATAGGGAAGAAGGAAGGGGAACAAGTCGGTTGTCTGTTTTGAAGTGTTAAATTGTTGCCTTTAGCTCAAGCTTTTCTCAAGTCTTATACAACCTGATCTCACAGAAGGCTCTCTTGTATTTCAGTGTAGATAGTGTTACCTAAGTGATGGATTGATATTAAAGGTTCACATGACCTTTTACTAGTCAGTGCTGCTTCCGTAGAACATGACTGGTCCAAGGTCTACCTTGCTCTGTTAGCTTGTCCCAAAAAACCGATGACGTGCACGCTGTCTCGTCCCTGGACTATTACGTTCGTAGGGAAGAAGTCATCGGTAGCCTTTAACGATATCAGCCAAAGAAAACTGTGGCTGGCAATTATATCTCAGTGCAATGCTGCATTTTGCTCCATTTACATTCATTGCGGCACAACGTCTCAAATTTCCACAATATTGTTCTCGCAACCAGGGCCGATTTTAGGATCAGGGTTTATGGATGTTACAAAGAGGTGTATGGGTGCTATAAAAACCGGAGTGAGCTGTGTACATTGATTTAGCACATAAGGGGAGCATTTACACCTCACAAAAGAAAACAATCTGATGAAGGTTATTTGAAGTGAGCCACAGTACAGAAGAAAAGATTTGAAGTATAAAATAGAAACCTAATTTCTGGGGGAGGACAACTTCGCCTTGACATACTGCATATACACTGATCATATGCATATTACTGTAGTAAAGCAAGCTCAACAGTGGATACAAAATGTGGTATCACTTTTCTTTAAAGGCATTCACTCCCTGTTCTTTTCTTCATACAGAATGAAATACATAAAATTAAGCAAACTATAAATCGTGTTTATTAATAGTAATTAAGATGTCCTGATTAGCTTATAAATACCTCTTAAATGTCGCTTGTATTCTTTTTTTAGGCCGCTTCACTACCCCGAAACGGTCTAGACAAGTCCCTGCTCTACCGTTGATAATCCCTCAAAAGTGCACATTCAGTTTGTACATGTGTTACGGTTACGACGAAAATCAAGAGAAAACATCGAAAGGAAGTGATGTGGTTAGAGTCCTGTGGTCAAAATGTTTGTCAGATCTCATTCTTTCTTGTGTCTTCTTGCTGGAGGGGGATGCCAAACGTTCTTTTCAATGCATATACCCATACATATGCATATATATATATATATATATATATATATATATATATATATATATATATATATATATATAAAATGTGTGTGTGTGTGTGTGTTGCAAATGTCAAATTTTGTATAAAACCATGGGTCAGAAAACAAGATACAAACTGAATCTCATAACATTTGTGTATTGGTGCAGTCCAGCCATTTATCATAAGGTCTTTTCAGCCAATCACTATCTTGAAGAAAGTTATGAGTAAAAAAGATGAGGTAACGACAATGGCAAAATGAATAACAATATAGCAGTGCCATGGTAAAATTGCCAATTGAACTGGGAAGAATAAAAGGACTTGACTATTATTATTACAATAGATATGATTCATGACGTAAAAATCGTCGACACGTTATGTCACTCCAATTCATCATTCAACATGTCAGTAATTTGACTTTTGTGATACCACTGTATGACTACTTTGAAAACCGCAAATGGTTTGCTTTGTCCCTTTCATCTTCACTTATTTGACTATTCCATTTATTGTGAAGGAGCTGTGCAACTCACCCCTGCTCCTCCCATCTGTCAGGTTTCCATTGCATTAGTGTCAATTATCTACAGGTATTATTATAGAATAGAATAGAATAGAATAGAATAGAATAGAATAGAATAGAATAGAATAGAATGCCTTTATTGGCATTGCCTTTCACTTGTTACAGAATGCTTAAAAATCCCCATTGCCAGTGGAGAATATCCTCCTCTCTGAGCAAACTGCCTTTTAAACTTTTTGGCAGAGTATTACACTGGCTAGTCACGTTTGGCATTGACGCTGGTTTGGAAAATGTTATCATGGCTTGATCTCACTCCCAGAACAGGCGTGCTTCTGGCTCAGCTGAACTTGGGAAGTGACATCAGGAGGAGCAGAAGTACTTTCAAATGTTTGTTCAAACATCGTTTTGATTTAGGCGATTCCTGGTCCGATTCCAGTACCTTGAGTGGATTCCGGTTCCCGACTGTAGTTGTCAACAGAAAGTGTCAGACCTGTTCTCAAAAACAAATAATTATAAATAAATATTTGTCCACAGAACAATATTCAACAAAGTGTCCTCTTTTTGGATCATAATAGAGATGTGGTCACAAAAATAAATCATTAACTTGACAGGTAACGAGAGGTGGCACATGACAAGTTGAGTCGAACCATTCTAGTATGGGGGAAAATCTGGGTTTTTTAAATTATTAATTGAAAAACCTACTGAACATAAAATTTGTTTTATGAAACATTTAATTAATTCAGAAGAGATTTTTGCATGTTTGTTTGTTTGATTTAAAATCTCCAGTACCCCCTGGAGTTCCTTCGAGTACCTCCAGGGATTCCTGTACCTCCATTTAAGAACCACTGATACGGACGACCCCTGAACACATATATTTATAAAAAGGCGTTTTCAAACCCATGAATTTCCAATGTGACTTGTTGACTCAATGTGTTCATAAAACATGTTTCGTTGCTTTACTTACCCGAATCTGACTGTGGTGTGGTCGGCGTCATTGTGGTCGCAATGGAATGAGGGTCAAGACTTGGAGTTTGCATCGAAGCCAGCACGGGAGGTTCGACGTAATGCGTCAAAGATACGTATAAGTACGCGATTGAAAAAAAAGTACAAGCAGTATACTCATTCTGTGCAGTACTGTATATTACAATAAGCTCAGTTTCAAGTATTTATACTTGATACGGTCCAACGTCAAATTTTGATCTCGTTTAACATTATCATCTAACGTTGTTGTCACACGAGCACATGCCGTAACAGATATACGACGTCATTCGTGAACACATGCAAACAACTTCCATTCTTTGATAGGGTGAGTTGTATGAAGCCTGAAGATAGAAAAAAAAATGTCTGTCTCAATTTTCTGGAATGATGACGATGAAGTTCCATGCTGGCATACCCGCTCAGTAAAATGAAAAGTTTATGGCAGCATATGTCAGTGCCACAAATCTTTCCTGGCAAAACTTGTCACGTGTAAGAAAAGACAGAAATCAGAATTAATTTGATCCTCATCTTTTTTCTTGCTGTGTATACTGCAGCTCTGTGGGTTTTTGAGGGCTTGTTGTTTTTTTAGCGTTTTTACTTCAGTGGAATCCAGGCTTTGTCCTACCAGAAAAAAAAAAAATACTAAAGATACCGTTAGTCACACTTTTTTTAAACAATGTGCTTGATGGTTGTTTTTGAGCCAGAGGAGCCGACTTGGCTTCTGTGAATATTTTGTGTGCCGTTTTTACTTCTGCATATTTCGTCAGAGCGTCACTATTTCTCAGAAGCTCGTAGTCGTGAACTGACACATTTATTCATCCACCTTCACCGATTTCCTGGAACTCGCTCCTCGATCAGTTTTGCTGGCCCAGCACTAGCACTTGTGTGTGTGTGTGTGTGGGTACTTTTTTTTTTTTTTTAAATAAGTACATGTGCATTCAGTCATCACATCCTCCTCCCTGCCACAGATGAAGCTGATAGTCAATATGATGAGCTCGAAAGCAAAGATGTTTGATTGTGATTGACAGTGTCAGAAGGATATTTTAAAATGTAAGACACATGCCTTAAAAAATCAAGTGCATATTCAGCGAGGTAATATTTCAAGTCACATCTGAATAAATGTAAATGTCATGCAAATTAGGATGAATTGAATTTTAATACAACAGGAAAAAAAACTAAATAAACTACTCCCCATTCAGGCAACCTGACCCGATGTGTTACTGTGATCATGTATAATTGTAAAATTGGTCAAATAAAAATAATAATTATAATAATTTGTGCACATAATTGTTAGGCAGCATACAGTATGAACATTTTTTTGTGCCTCAGTAACTAGCAGGGCAACAGTTGATGACATGATTGTTGAAGCCAGACTTGCTTAAAAAATAAAAACAAAATAATCTATGGCTGGAGTCTTCTAACTAAAGCCAAACAATATGTCATTTATTTTGACAAATATATGAATACTACTAATAATAATGACATTGAAAGTGAATGAGTGCTGCGTTCTGGTCTGCTTTGCCGTTCACTCAAGGCAGGAAGAAGTGCTTTTGCACATTTTGCCGAAGCGGTTTGCGTATATATACCGCATTATATTGCTCGTCTTGTACTGCACAACCTTCCCAGTGTTCAAATAATTTTCTTGGTTTCTGTCTGTCATCACACTTTGATATCTTTGCTGTCACTCACATCCTCCTGTTGTATGTGTGTATACGATCATTTGCTTTACTCATTAAATAATGTAGATACTTGAATAAATACCCCTCATAATACCATCATTTATGACACCGTGGCAGGAGAAATAATATACAGAAGCACACCAATTCATGATCTGATTGGCCATCGCAAGTGTCTATTAACCATATGTGCCCCTTCACTTAAAGTGTCCAGACGCCCGCTCAGTTGATTTTGAAGGCTTCAGGCAGATTTCATACAGCCTGACGACACAAGTTCCCTGACGACACAAGTTCGCTAAAAACTCTAACCCAAAACTACAACTCTGGAATGAGTGAAACCAAATGAATATAATATGACACGAAGAGAAAATATGGAGAATAATTATATATTAGGAAAAGTACATTTAAAATGAAATTGTCAGGTATTATGTTGTACATTGCGTTATTATGCTACTATAGTACTATATTGGAAAAAATATAGATTTTTGAGTGTTTACAATGTAATTTTATCAAAAAAAAAATATTTGTGACTTTAACATCTGTTTAGTTGTTCTGTCCGACAAGAAGAATCTTTTCATTCAAAAGGGCAAAAAAAGAGCGATACATTTGCGCAATTATTTTTGCCAATCAATCAAGCTCAGTTTTGATTGACTTTTGAAGCATGTTTCCATAAAACCTTGGTTGACATCCAAATTGTACAACTGTGGCGCTAAGTTTTTAGGTTCCATTGTACAGTTTGAACAAAACAGAATATCTTTAGCCTCGGAAAAACAAACTTTAACATTCTCTCCCTAACCCCGGCGAAACACTGACAGATGTGCCGATTATGACGTTAAAGGTCAAGGTCTCCTCAGCCCCCAGTGGATGGTGTCATACACTGCACACACACTTGTGCGGGAGCGTGTGCGTGCACACACACACACACACAGGCACCCTGGACAGTGTAGGCCACACTAACCCTCATCGGGATAATGGAATGTTGCGTGTCAGTCAGTTACCATGGCGAGGGCTTTGCGAAAGGGACCCTGGGAATGTCATGTTAGACTTCTAACATCCTGTGTGTCACAAAAGTGTGAGTGTGCACACTCAGTACTGTGTATGTGCGTTTCGGACTTGGTGGGCGCAAGGTTGCTTGGTCACAATCGTGGCCGCATCTGTTTTCAAGCTATTTTCATCCACGGCTTTGCTTTGTGAAGGCGTGTGAGGCGAAGAAGCATGAGATTATGTGTCTTCGATGCCACAGTGAAAGTTGAGTCAATGTGAAAAAGAGAATCGTCATAATATCTGCAACATGTCAAACCAAACCCTATCATAAGACTTTGTCATCTGAATATCGTGCTTCTGTCTTTGTTGGCAATTTTCACACTTAACAAAGAGAAGTAAGGTCTCCAATTTAAATTTACTGTACTATACATTTGAACTTACTTGAGATACTTAAATGCTAGTAAAAGCACAATAAATAAATAAATAAATATACTGTATATATATATATATATATATATATATATATATATAATATATATATGAAATATTTGATTTAGATAGTCTTTATTATCATTTATTTATCCTCACACCTGCACAAGTACAGGAATAACATTTTCACTTATTGAGCTTGAACCATCCGAGAAATATAAATCTATAATGTATAAATAAATACAAATAATATATAAATACAATTGACTGACGGGGAGACAGACGGCAAGGCCCGTCGGGATGCGCTAATGCTGAGCACTTCAAAATCTTAGCCGAGATAAGTTTACACGGTCTTCGGCCATACCCAAACAGAAGGCATGGTTATAGTACGTATGTAAGCGTATGTGAGATGCAAGGTAGTATCTTCGGGGGGTATGTGAGCATTATTCGTTGACGTCACTCATAGCTTAGTGCTCCTGTGTGGCCATCCCTCCTGTATGGGACCATTTACCGTGCGCGTGCGTGCGTGCGTGCGTGCGTTCGTGTTATCGAGAGATGATCAGTCATCGGCATGCGCTGGCCTTGCTCCCCCAGTATTGTTGATTCACCAGTTAGATCTGTTGTGATGTGTGTGTTGCTCAACCACTCAGACATCTGCTGCTAGTTTTTTCTCCTTCCTCTTCACGACACATATGGTTCCTCAAAGTCATCACAAACTCATTCACATTCTCACAGTAAATTCCTCTTTGTGAGTCACTCTCACAAAGACAAAGATCTCATTAGATGCTGCAGCCGCGCTTTGCTTTCTCGATGCCTAGCTGGTCGAATTTGGAGTATTGTATTTTTATTTATTTTACTTATTCATTTTTGATGGTTGATCATCAAAATGTAAATGTTACTTTTATCACACTTGGGGGCCCATTGCAACTGGCGTTGATTGAGTCAGTTTATTATGTTGTACTAAATCAAATATTATACCACAATGATCGTTCTAATATCATTTAATAATTTCATATATATGAAAGATTAGGGACTTCCATTGAAATTGAAATCTAATTTGGAATGAAAATGACACATTTTCACCCTGTTACACGCTAAAATTCTTTACCATTTTTAGATTAAAAGGAAATAACGTGGCATTTTGAATAAAATTAATTCATTAAAAAATACATCAATACATCTCATAAAAACTTGTTTTCATGACTTCTTTTTTTTGTAAATGGAGTTTTCTATATTTTAACTTTTTGGGAACATTTTGACGTGGGCAGGGTTTTATTTTATTATTACAATATACAACGGAGAAATCAAAAATAGGGCAGTGGGCTACAATCTTCCCCTGGGCTGAATTTTGAACACCCTTAATAGAATCATCAATATCGAAGCGAATCGTGATGCATCACTCGAGCTGTTCTGGCTCGTCTGCCCACCCGCTACTTCCCGCACACGTTGCTGATTGTTGGCTTCCATGGCAACTTAGCAATTCCTTTTGTCCTTATTACCTGCCAGTCATTCATGTTATTTGGAAGTTTTTATTTTGAGCTCAAAATTGTACTGTACATATGCATCTTCAATTCATGACATAATCTGCACTTAACTACGTGTTTCCCCTCAAATATACAGTACACCTCCATATTTTACTAACCGAAACGGCAGCCCCTCATTTCCTTTCACGATGGAATTAAAGTGTGGAGCGTTACGAGCTATCGATCGGATGTTATAATGGGGTTTTTCCCACGTGATAGAAGTTTCGCAATAGCGTCGAAACGTGGGATGGTGCAGTGGAATTCTTTTTCGCCTTTTTTTCATCGGATCACTTTTTTCTCTGAGTTCTTTAGCTCATGAAATAACACATTCACAGACTAGATATTTTAAGTGTAAATAAAGAGCTTGCTCAAAGGAGGGAGATATGTTGGTGCAACTTCACTTTTAGTCACTTCCTCATTATCACATTTGACGAAATGAGTCATTTCCCTCCCACCTCTGTGTCAGCACACGTCTCGTCGATGATATTAGACGCTGTGGTCGAGACGCACGATGTTCCGACTGATGGCGTCCATTCACAAAAACCATTTGGGCAAATTAAGCGGGTGCGTGCTTCATCTGCTCTTTCGGTGTGCGTGCGTACATCTGTCTGAGTGTACGTGTTGTGCGTCTGTGTGTAGGATTAGAATTGACATTCCTCGGGCTCACATGCTGCCACATGGACTCAAACTCATCCGGCGCTCTAAAGCCCCGGAATCGCTCCTTCCTCTGCTCCCCATCACTCCCTCTTTCTCTCCACAAGCCCTCCCAAAGTTGTGTCGCTCGCCGTCTCGTCTGTTTCCCTTTGACGCTTTTGTTCTCTCACGCCACTCACCCCCCCGACCACTTTTTCCCCCCTTACATTTCTTCGCTGTGCTCCCCAAAGTACAGCGTGGGCTCCTGTCTTGATTCTAGTGGCGTGCGAGCCTTGTCTGCGCTCCATGTTTGGCCAGGGGGAAGTCGGAACAGAAGTGTGTGGGAGCAGTGTTTGCTTTGATTGTTGAATGGATAGATACGGGGGACAGAAGATTGATCCACAATAAAAGAGAAAATAACAGATATGGCTCCATAATTGCGCTACAACGATGTTTGGGGGGGATGCCATCGGCTCTTAATTACCAAATGTTTTTTTGGTTTTCTGAAAATCTTTTAATTGTAGTAGAGAACAATAATACACAGAAGAATACGTTTGCAAAATTGATTATGGCAGCTAGTGTTTAGAAATTACATAACTCATGGCTTTTTTTTAAACTGTTGTTGCGTAACAGGACAGGCATTGAGTATTTTAGAAAACTTTTGATTCCCAAATTTAAAAGAGAGATGGCATTAACCTTTTTGCTATGTAATAAAATGTTTGTGTTCAATACGGATGTCTGATAAAAAAAATTTGTACCTGATCAGTCACCTTATTTTGAAGATCTGCCGATACTGTCCTGATTTGATACTTAATTTATTAACTTGGTGAAGCAGTAATTTAAACCAAGTAGCCTAGCCTGAGACCATTTAAACCTTCCTCCTCTGGTTGTGTTTACTTCTGCTGTTTCCAGCTGTGATGTGCTGTTACGGATATTTAGAAACACACACACACACACACACACACACATATTTATATATATATATATATATATATATATATATATATATATATATATATATATATATATATATATATATATATATATATATATATGCACAACAGCTGCTTTGAGCAATATCTGTGTACTTTGAATCATTTGTTTTAGATGATTATTGCTGTGTAGCCCTTGAAATGAAAATAACGATAATATTATTTTCTCAAACATTGATATTTGATCCCTATTCTGATAAGCTGATAATGAGCGGATCTGGCCTGAGTTCCAATCATGTGATAGGGTGTTTGGGGTAAAACTGAAAGCAGCAAATTGGTATTGTCAATACAGTACATGGAGAAAGACTTTACTACTGGGATTGGCATAGATTAGTGATAGAGTGGGCTGTATTCCACTTTACGTACTTATTGGGTTTACGTCGTCAGCGTAGGGGCGGGGTGATCATCTCCCAACCAACAGGTTGTCAGTTCGATCCCCTGACGATTGTGACCATGTCGACGTGGCCTAAAGAGACACACTGAACCCCTAGTTGCTCTTGATGCTGTGTCATTGCCAGCTAAATGAGGAGTCAGCGTAAAGCGCTTTGAGTAGCTAAGATAGAAAAGCGCAACAAAAGTGAAGCACCATTTACCGTAGAAGCAGAATTCTCGTGAAAACAGCGGGCTCCCTGCTATTCCTTTCAAATGGTAGGATCCCACAAATTTATGTTTGGTAACCTTTGAGGGTGGGAATAAAAGAAAAAAAGCAAGCAAAGGTCAACAAGATGGGCATGACATTTCCATGGATGCCCAGCAAGATATTAAAAATGCCACATTTGCCACAGAATTCATGTAAGAAACGGCATTAGCTGTGCTATATTGTGATGCACACACCTAAATCTGACAGTACGTAATAAGGTGACAGATTGTAATCACGTTGGTGTAACTTCACATTTAGACACTTTCTCAGGCACACTCCCTGCTTACACGGCGTCTAAACTTATGCCAGGTGTTTGCTGTGTACTAGTTTGGAAAGCTTAACAGAAAGTAAGACAGCAGGTTTGGTAGGAGAAAAAATAGAATCTGTAATAGTTTTCGTCGGACATATAAAGCGAAGAAAAGAATGCCTGGAAGAGAGAGTGTGACCAATAAATGCTGAAAATGGGAAAATCATTGGAAAGCCGTCGGAGTTACGTATAAGGGTCTGCAGCAATCTCCGAGCTGTCAGATCCTATGAATGCGCAATGATTCATATGAAGGTGAGGGCAGACCAAAATGGATACGAGGGAGCCAAAAATGCGGTGCGAGTCAAATGTCAGCAGTGCCGTAGAGCTGCCGAGCCCACTCCATCCAATGGAGCGCCAACGTAGCCGCGGGCGTAAACACACGCATGGATGGATGAGTCGGCCAACCGGGCGTGCGAGCTCGGGGCCCCGCCGGGGTGAAAGGTGGCAGCTGACAATAACACGTGCAGGCGTGCGAATCAGACAATCGTGAGAGGTTAAAGCGCGTAATTCATATGTTTGGTGTCGTGCGTCCGAGTGCGCACGACGGGTGTGGGAGGGAAAGGAGGGCAAGTCGCCAGGCCATGGTGACCGTCAGAAGTCATCCGCTAGCTGACATCTTTCATCACTGTCATCATTGTGGTCACTGAATCCCAACAATGAGCAGACCGGTGGGATGTTCTCCGGGCACAAGGTGGAACCTTCCTCTCCAATTGGGGACTTTCAGTTGTCGCATGAGGAGCAGATTTCGGACCCTGAGGCAGACAGGACACAAGTAAAAGTCTTATCTACAAAATCTAAGGCAAGATGGAATTAGAAAAAAAAGACTCGAAGGAAAACTCTAATGAAAGAAAAACAAGACTTGGAAAATGAGATAGCTAGAAATGACAGCTTGAAAAAGTGATGTTCTGTTACTTAGAACCTAAACTTTATATACTGTCAAACATCAATCCTATATGACAGAGCAAATTAGAACCGTAGCTATCAAGTACTTTTGCTTATCCTACAGAAACCTTGAATAAAATATTGAGTATTCAGTTAAAAAAATCAAATAATAGTTATAAATATAAACAGAATTTTATATATATATATATATATATATATATATATATATATATATATATATATATATATATATATATATATATATATATATATATAAAATCATATATATATACATATATATGTGTGTGTGTGTATATATATATATATATATATATATATATATATATATACACACATATATATATATATATATATATATATACATATATATATATATATATATATATACATATATATATATATATATATATATGTGTATATATACATACATATTTATACATTTATATATATATATATATATATATATATATATATATATTTATACATATATATATATATTTATACATACATATATATATACAGTATATATATATATATATATAAATATATATATATATATATATGTATATAGATAGATAGATAGATAGATAGATAGATAGATAGAGAGAGAGAGATTTTTTTTATTTCAACTGTGCTTTTCTCTTAGAAAAATTGGATTATTTTTGTTCTGAGGGACGATTGTGCTGACTAACAGCACATTTGAGTCAGCATGGTTGGTAAAATACGTTTGGTAAGAAGTGCAACCATGTCAGGCTGTCAGCATCAAAGTATGCAGTCGTTTACATCTATCGCGGCTGTCTGTATGCTAGCTACTAATTTATGCTGGAGACAGTTCTAACAAACCCCCGGATTTGGGTAAACACTGTTAACAGGTGGCAAATGTCAGCATAATTAAGTCATTTGTTAGCGACATGAATGGGCAATTAAACGTAATTTTAGAACAACACTGTGGTTTTTATCACGAATCGGGAGCAACCTTTGCAGGAGTGACACGCTCTCGGAAACAACTTCAAAAATAAAAGCGTAATGAGGCATTCGTGTCCGTATATTACTTGCTAAATTACGGTTTATTTTGACGTTTTGGCCTTACAGGGTTTCCGGCTGTTTGTGTTGCCATGTAGCACATCAACATTTCCTTCTACAATTGGCTTAACATATATTTTAACATGTACACTAATAAACAAGTATTTGGGGCAAGAAAAAAATGCCTCGAACATTTGATTGTATCCAATGTACCAACGAATGCATCTTGGAACAAACTAGTTGCCTCCATCACAACAATAAATACAGGACCTTACATGACAAATGTGATAAAAATGACATACATGGCAGGTGACAAATACGTGACCATAGCAGTAGCAACTGATATCACATCTGTTCTACTTGCTGCAGATACTTAAGACCATTATCATTTGTCTGAGCCACATACAGATCAATGAAAAAAACCTCAATTGCCCCCCTTTTATTCTTCACCTTTTATGCTGACAAACACACTCAATCCAATCCATCAGTGTAGGTAAATACACAGTCTACTAACTTGTGAAGCAAGTTTTTATACTAATAGTTATTTCCAGAAAAACATTGCAGTTTTCTATTAAATGTGATTTTTGGCAATACACTTCTAAAAAAAAAAAGTTCTCCTGCTTGGCCTGTAACGTCTTTATTTTCATGTGAAGTTATGTACTTAAAGGGACAGTGTGTAAGATCTCAACCATTTTTCACAAAAAAGGGATACATGAATTTATTATGAATTCATTAGTAGAATTTCTTCCTTCATCAATGGAGTTCTGACCATCGGTCGTGCTGTGCCGAAGTCAGGTTAAAACGCAGCAAACAACCCTATTGGACAACTGCTAAAATTCATATTCTGGCAAGAACCAATCAAATGGGTAAATGGGTGGCCATCATTACTTTCAGAAATGGAATGAGACAGTCCGTGCAGAACCTCCTGGCAGAAAGGTCAATAATTACCGTAGCCAGTATATGCACTTTTTGGCGATTTTTGTTTTTGTGACACACGCCAACAAGACAACTTAGTGTTGTTTTCGGTGAGCCGCCAAGAAAACATTTCTGCGGAGCTCCCCTGCTGCGCCTGTCAGACGATTCGCATGCCGACGGTACGTCTGCGCATACTGAACTCGTTATCCTCGTTTGCACACAAACCACCACATGCCTTCATTTTCTCCATTTATTCACCGCGGTTAGCGGGCGAGGTGTTCACCGGGCGGCCTTTACGATGGCGGAAATGCGAGCGTCGCTTTGCCGAAGCCCTTCCGTCGGAACCATCGCCGTTTGTGTTTTCCAGGCCTCCGCTCCCAAACTGACCACTCACTGCTCAGATATCCAAGAGGTCCGTCGCTGCAACCGGCTGGAGATGCCCGACAACTTAAACACGTTTGTTTTAAAGGTTTGCGCTCGTTCCCGAGAGCCCCGCGGTCGCTGGCGCGGTCGCTCGCGCGGTCGCTCGCGCGGCGCCCGTTCAAAAAGGCCTTCCATCCCCCGCACAGGTTAACCGAGGCAGTCTGATATTTGAGACGGACAACGACCAACAGGTCAGCTCTTGGACCACGGAGATTAAAGAATGCATCAGCAACAGGTGGGAAATGTTTGGGCACATATGTAGCGTGACTCGGTTTCGGTTCGTTGAAAGCGGGCTTCGCGCATGAAGGGAAAGTGCTCAGGAGAATATCCCGGGCTTTCTCATTACTGCAGATGTCCAGTCCAAGTGCTCAGTTCACAGTTCGTCCTCGCCTCCTGAGTCAAATCAGATCACACCCAGAGTAGAAATGCCCGAGTCAGGAAGCATTTAGGGAAGGGAAGCGAACAGGTGCGATGCTGAAACGAGAGAACTTGTGTGGAGCATTTTCAACGCTGTGATTGTGATCTCTGGATAACAGCTCTTCATTTACTTAAGTAACGTCGGTTACCTTTTAGTCCCGCTTTTCTAGGAGAAAGCAATGCCGGTTCACGGGTCTCGCCTAGCGAGCGCAACAAAAAAAAGCCTATTTCTCGTCTCAATGAAACAAACCCGCACGTCATGCAACAAGTTTTGTTCATAACCAGTTACAAATGTGCCCACGTAAGGGTCACGCGCAGCAAATAATGGACTGCGTGTATATGTGTGTGCGGTCTTCAGGTTGGGCAGCGCGGACGTGGAGCCACTCACCTCCCCGGCCGACAGCGCCCTTTCCACCAATCGCAGAGCGAGCTCGGAGTCCGGGAGTCAAAGCGATTGGCGGCCAGCTGCGTCCCAGCCGGTTCCCCAGGCGCGCCCCGTCACAATTAGCTGTACGTACCCTTTAATTGACGTCACGTTGTCGGATGTTGTCGTCATGTGTCTCGGGATGGCTTTGCTGCAGTTTTGGAAGGAATTAGTCAAGGGATTTTCCGATGCCTTCCGAGCAAACCTGCGCATTTAGCGGGTGGGAAACCTTGTCCATCACATCCCGTTTTGCTCCCTCCTTTCTACTCGGAGGCAGAGAGGCTCACTCCCTCGACTAATTTGAATGGGGATTTGTGAGATAGTGAGGGGGGGGGTCATTTTTTTTTTTGAATGGCTTGCGTCCTCCTCAGGCCCGGTCACCCTGGCCCTGCCGGAGCCCGTCATCCACAAAACGGATCACTTCCTGTTCTCCTACCCGTGGTTCCACGGGCATATCTCACGCGTCAAGGCGGCCCACCTGGTTCAGAGCTCGGGGGCCGAGGGTCACGGGGTCTTTCTGGTGCGTCAGAGCGAGACGCGGCGAGGAGACTACGTCCTCACCTTTAACTACCAAGGAAAAGCCAAGGTGCGGCGGGAAGCCCGGCAGGAGCGCCATCATTCAAGGTCCGCTTGTAATTTGCCGTTTGTGCGTGTGCAGCACCTGCGCCTGTCGCTGACCGAGTGGGGGCAGTGCAGGGTGCAGCACCTGCGCTTCCCCTCCGTGGTGGAAATGCTCAGCCACTTTCGCCTCTTCCCCATCCCGCTGGAGTGCGGATCCGCCGGCGCCGTCACGCTCTCCAGCTTTGTGGTGGCCGGCTCCAGCCCCCCGTCGCAGGGTGAGCGCTCGGCTGCTTCCGTTCGGTATTTGGGTTATATATATAAATGTATATGCTTTTTCAACTTTATTAATACATTCAATGCCTTGGACGTAGTTTCACGCTTTTTAAGAGTCCGGGCATTAAATCCCAGATACTTAAGTACATTAAGGACGTAAAATTCCAGATACTAAAGTAATAAATCGATAACTAAGCATCTGGGATTGAATGTTCGGACTCTTAAAATACGTGAAAATACGTGCCTGGCATTGAATGAGTTAAAGCGTTCCAAGACATTTGTGTCTACACGCTATATGATACGTAATGTTTATTTTGAAGTTTGGCGCCATGTTTTACAGTCATGCAGCGCGCATTCTGCTGTGTATTCCATTGCACTTGTAGCCCAACAAAGCAAAAAAAAAAAAAAAAATGTGGCATTTTTATTTCTCATCCCAACCCTCATATTATTGTATTTGTTCAAGGTTTACGCTGAAATGTGAAGCGTTGCCGTGTTTGTGTGCGCTAGGTCAGCTCTCTGGCGCCCTCTTGGTGCCGTTCTCGCTGCACCGCTGGAACTCGGAGCCCAACTTGGCTCACTGCGGCGCGTCTCGCGGCCGCAGCCAGCCACCCTCCTCTTCCTCCTCCTCCTCCTCGTCTTCGTCCTCGTGCGCCGCCACCGGCGCCTCGGGTCCGCAGACGCCTCGCCGCGCCGCCCCGCCTCCGCCGTCGGCCGCCGCCTCCCCTCACCTGCGGCGCGGCGAGCCGGCGGGCCGCCAGCCGCCGCTACGCCGCGTCAACCCGCCCGCCATCCCCCGGCGGGACTCGGACTACGAACTTGAGCCCGAGCGCGGACGCAAGCGGGCCATCGACAACCAGTACATGCTGCTCTGACCTCCCGCGGCCCGGCTCCACGAGATGCGCGCGGAAGGGCCCGGAGACCCACGCGGCTTCCGCACGACTGTCCGCAGTGAATGTATTTTGATATTCGGGGCAGGAGCGGACGGGTCGTCCAAAGGCCCAGTGAGCAAAAACTTTTTTTACCTTTTCTAAAGGCAAACCTTTGAAGGTTCATTTCAACCAATGCTAGCTTTAGCACGGGAATGAATTGGCCATTTTTTAAATTCATATCCCCCTCTTTCGTCACTTTGCTGGCGCTCACTTTTTTTTTTCCTTAACCCCCCCCAAAAACAGACTAATTCTTTGGCGCAGTATTCCCCGTGTGGGGCCAACGCTCACTTTCTGATATAAACAGAAAAAAAATCTGAAGCACTCTTCTTTCTCCTGTTCGTCTCTCTGGGTCTTCTGACGCTCTGTCTCAATACGTATTTCTCGTATTTGCGAATTATTTGAAAGGAAAGGCCGGACGCACCTGCCTTGCAGAGGAGGGCTTCTGGATTCTTCTTAGGTCCATTAGGACTCTAAATTTCCCATAGGTTTGAATGTGAGTGTGAATTGTTGTCTGCGCCAGGATGCGCTCCGCCTCTTTCTCCAGGTGATAATGTGATCCACAATATTACTATTATATGCTCTTATTATTCATATCAAATGTGCACTTTGCAGACGCCAAGAGTTCTCCGTCGCTACATTTTTGCGAGGAATCCAAAAAACATTAACCAAGGCCTTGTCTTTCACACAGAGACCCTGAAAAATTGTGACCATAAGCCTTTTACGCCCGCGCCTCTCGTCTCCATCTTTCAAGCTCCTTTCATGCAAAATTACCCCCGAACAACGAGAACCTGCAAAATCGTGAAGCTTCACCATTTTATGAGATTACGCGGAAGCCATCTATAAAGTTGGGATATTTCTGCACGTTTGCGCTTTCAAACAGCAACGCCGCATCCTGCATTCGGATGATGTCACGGTCATACGCTGACAATGGCTTTTAACACGAATGAGGAATGTCACGTTAGTCTGCGGAAAACCCTTTCAGACAGGTTGTCATCTGTCATCCGCTTTGCGGTCGGCCGAGGCAACTTTCGCACGGGGACTCAGAAATCGCACACTCTGATCATTAAATGCGTGTGGTGTGAGATTTGACTTAGGTGGACATCAGCAGTTGCTGTCAACACAGAAATGATTATCTGATATAAAAAGACTACACATCCTGTTGAAAATGCCAGCGTCAGGGTTCTGACTTTTCCCCACTATTATTATGATGCGCAGTATAACTTGTACAATTTGAATTATTGCTTTAAAAATAACTGTGATCGTGTACACACATTAATGGTGGGGAAATAGCCACTTAGCGTTTGAACAGGGACGTGAAGACTTTAGTTGTGGCTTCCCTAATCGAAATTTACCTTAAGGCACATATTTGATCTAATTTTTAACATCTCGTATCACATAGCTACATGGGTCATTTTGGCTTCCGCCATCTAGTGGACGACCTTTTAATTGTTCTGCCTGATCGCGGGTATAGGCTAAGTTCACACTGCAGTGCTTGATGTTCAATTCCGATCGTTTTGTGAGGTCCTTCACATTTCCAAATGCCGTCATTCCCCAAATATAAGACGCACCCTCATTTTAAGGTATTTTCTACGTTACCGTGTACAGGACGCACAAACAGTTGGGCGATGATGTAAAAACTAAAGTAAAACAAAATAAATATCATCTTTGTAAATTCTTTATATTTTCTTGTGTTCATATTCGTAAATTGTATATTTGTTGGGGAAAGGTACATTTTCCCACATTGTGCGCGGCCGGTGAACGTCTCGCCAGTGTAAATTCGAATGCGACCGAAGCAGTTTTCCTTTACCTTGCGACATGGCTCGAGTTCCTCTTGTCATAAATACTCAAAGTTGCGCGTAATCTCAATTTAACGAGTACATGTTGCATATTGTACAGTGCCAGCAACGACGCTTTCGCTTGCTCCGAGACATCGGATACGTATCGCAATTGGTAAAGTGTCTTTGGTCGCATTTGAAAAGATCGGTTGTGGCGTTCACGCTGCCTTCAAAAGATCACATACAGGTCCAATTGAGGCCATGAAATCGGAATTGGGTCACTTCGGACTACAGTGTGAACCCAGCCATACATAGGTGACTAATCAATAAAACCTCTTGACTAAAGTCACTCGTAACAAATGTAGTAATATTTGTTTACTTGCTTGCCCAAGTACCTCGTGCTGCGTTAGGGTGCCGACAGGCAGTACCCCTTTTCTTTGGATTATCTCTGAAGGTGGGAGGAATAAATACATTTATATCTATATTTTTTAATACGCATACACACAGGTAGCATTAACTGTTTGGTGCGCGACTCCACCATGATTTCTTAATCAGCAAATCTACATAAAATAAAGCTTTATTTTGGTAGCAATGGGATGTCTTAACACTAACGCACGTCCAATTGTTTTTGTTTTCACCGGTATATCAATATAATGGACGAGTGTGATGTTATTCTTGCAACTGTAACATGTTGACCCATCACGAGTCCTCTTTGCTTGGAAAAAATAAAATAGCTAGTGTGTCGTGCAATATTGAATCCTCTTAGCCACAATGTTCATGGGTTTCTTTGTCTTTTTTTTTTTTAAACAAGCGGCGGGAAAACTTTTATCCCAGTCCTCCGAGGGCCGAACTAAATTAAAATGAAGAAATATGTTGCAGCAAATGTTAAATATGATGAGTGTTGGTAGGTTGTCTGAAATCTATATGTAACAGTTCCTGTGAGGTTTATTTTTTAATTGCTTTAAGTTCCCCAGCTCAGTTTCAAGGCTTCTCATCAAATTTGCTTCAGCTACTTCTTTAATGACCATGATGATGGTTTGACGCCATTGTGCCTTTTGAGTTGATTTGAACATTTCTTGTTAATGAATTCAACGTGTTCTCAATACTGTTTGTGTTTACCTCAGCACTGTAAAGCCCCCCCCCCCAGACCACCACCACAACTCTTGAATGAAGGTGTCTTTGTGTTTGCAATCCCTTTTCATTCAGTTGTAAGCTTTCTAAATTATATATCGACTGTACATTGGACTCTTCTGTTGTCTTTTTTTGGAGTAAAAATAAATCTAACCAAAGTAAAGCCTCCTTACGCTTGGTGCAAGCCTGAAGGCAGTCACAAATAGTATACGAAATAAATGTACTTTTTCTCATCTGACTTCAGTTTTGCAAGTGATGATATTCAAAAGAAAAAAAAAAGTCACTCGAATGTGATCGTAAGTATCGATTTGATAATATAATAAATTTAATGTCCAGACTCGTAAAACCTGAAAATACATAGCTGGCATGGAATGAGTTTACACGCATGAAAAGTGTAGTTTTATTGGGGGGGCTCTTTTACAAGAAACACACACGCTAGTAGGTTCAGTTTTTAAAACTTTTTTTATTTTTTACATTTTTTTGGCTCTTTTTTTTTTTTTAATTATTTATATTATCTACAAAGTAAAAGTTTTAACTTAAAAGTTACATTAGGGTCAGGTGAGAGGTGGGTTGTGATCACCGTCATTCTTTTCTTTTCCTCATAAATAAACAGATTCAGGTTTGTTGTAGTTTTCCTGTCGCTGGCTGCTTTTTTAGTTTGATTAGACACCGTAGTCTTGTAGCAGCAGCAGTGATACAACAGCAACATTAATACTGTTCAAGAATGGGCTTTTTTTGTCTTTTTTCTTTTCACCCGACACAAGGTGCAGACAAAGTTCCAGTTTAATTCTCCTTGGATCATAGATTAGTTTTGTCATAAAACACATCACTGCATCATCAACCTGTTAACATTCTCTTATTGCCTTGTCTGGGGGAAGAGGAAAGGCGGGTTGGGGCGGGGCGGGGCGGGGCGAGGGGGAAGAGGGTGCAGAAAGGCTCCTCATCCTCCTGGCGAATCAAGTTCCCGCGCGTCGGCGCCATCTATCGGCCATCTACAGCTGCTGCTGGTGATGAGGCTGCACTGCAAAAGCCAGCGGGCGGATAGATAGCGAGTGAACCAGGACGGCCCAGACGGCAAACCGAGAGAAGAACTTTGTTGTCGGGCTTTACCTTGCGGATGCGCCAGGTAGGAGAAGGGCGCGGTGGAGGAGACGGGGATGTGGTTGAGGGCCGCCTGCGCCATGGGGGCCTGCGGCCCGCCCGGCGGGCCCTGCGCCGCCATCAGCATCATCGGGGGGTGGCTGGGCGGCGCGTGGTGAGACGCCACCATGCCCGACTGCATGTGTGCCTGACATGCGAAACCTTTCGTCAGTTTGGGCCGCCGGCCGCTCACGTCACCTCGCAGTGACAAGTGCAGTACTGTTTTTGATGCGGAACTACATTTCGACTTTTGCTACCGGAGGCAGGACGTACTTTAGTCAAAAGATACTGAGCCCAAATTTTCAACGACAGCGGAAAGACCACTGCGCCCTAAATTGCCGTAGAAGCGAAGGAGGGCATCATCTGAGATATTGAACACTGGAAAAGGGTTAGGCTTAGGGTTAGACTCTAAACCCTTTAACCGTTAGAGGGTTTAAGAGGGTGTCAAGAAAAGTAAACTAAGTTATGCTGCTCAATGGGTCTCAGCTGGCAAGTCAGAGCTCAGCTGTCTTTTTTTAAACTGGACATAACAATCTGCCGAAGGAATTTGCTACTGCAATTAGGGAAAAACTTGACAGGGAAAAAATATATCAAGTGACACTAACTTAAAATGGATTGCCACATTTCAAGTCTTACTCAAACGTAGGAAAACACACTCATACGCTGCATTTTATTTTAATTTGGGAACAAAATTAGTTTAAAATCAACCTGATTTCAACCTGATTCTTCTCCATAAAATAGTCCATTTTAAAATAGTCCATTTTATATCTTTGTGGCATTTAATGAGTTAAAAAAAAAAAACCTGAAATGAGTTTGAATATGACTATGGTCTCAGTTGCCCTATTTCATCTCGTTTCTTAAACTATTATCGGTCACTTGAATGGTTTTGAAAGGGTTGAACTTGGTCTCCGCGCTTATACGCGCAACGTTTGTCATTTGAAAGCGGGTGAGCAGACGCGCGCCTCTACTTCTCGTAGCGCGTTTTCGGTGCTGACCTGCTGCACGTGGGCCATGTGGTTGGGGTTGTAGCCGTGCTGCACCTGCTGCGGGTGGATGTAGACGGTCTGCTGGGCCGAAGGGAAGGACGCCTGCGGGGACTGCGGGTTGGGTCCCGGCGTCATGGAGGGCGGCGTGGGGGCTAAAGCCGAGTACATGGGCTGCTGCGATTGGTTGGCCAGGTGGAGGGCCTGGGCGGCTGCGGCGGCGGCTGAGGAGCGACAAGAGAGGCAAAGGTTAGGTTAAGCCGACGGCGAGCTGCTCTGGGAAGGCGCGGTCACCTGCCGCCGCCTGGGGGTGCTGCACGGGGCTGGCGGCCGGGTGGTTGGGCGGGCCCCCGTGCTGGGGCGGGCCCCCTTGCTGCCCTTGGCCCGTGGGCGTGGCGGAGGGCTGAGGGTGCTGCGGGTGGGGGTGCAAGGTGGCGCTGGGATGAGGGTACTGCTGGGGCATGGGGCCAGGAGACACTGAAGAGAAGCCGGAAGGGCGGCGTGAGACCACTCGCGGCAAGCCCCGTTGCGGGCTGCGGCCAGGGGGCGGCACTTACCATACATGGTGTGTGTCTGCTCTGGGTATTGAGTGGTGGAGGAAGACACGAGGCCGGGCTGGCCGTGGGCGTGCGGCGCCATCATGCGGGCGCTGCCCTGCATCACCGGACTGAACACATGTTGCGCCTGGAACACAAAGCAAGTACGGTATATTTGAGGGCATCGCAAGCAGGGTATTATTCCATGGCTCACAAACGATTTCTTGCAATGGCTGAGAATTCTCCTCGCCCGGATTAAGGTCCCGTGGCGGGCACCCAAAGTAGACAGGTTTGCCTATTTGGCCAAGTGGTTCAAGTATTACCGGACTGTGCCAGTGGCAGGCACACCGTACAAGAGGACAAGAGGGAACATTTACCCCTTCTTGACGACAGGTCACGTACATGATGAAGCAAGTCTGGTACATACTGATTTCCACTTGCATGTTCATTTATGTGAGATGAGATGTAAACCGAATATGAAGAATGAAATATGAAGACCAGATAAAAAGATCAAAGTATTGTCAACTTTCAAATCGAAAGAGGTGCGCCACTTGTTTGTATGGAAAATGCATAAAGCAAACAGACCTGAGACTGGTAGTGTGGCATCTGTTGGACCAGCTGCTGACTAGGGAACTGCTGCGGGCTGCAAGTGAAGTACTGGGCGGAGTAGGCCGGACTCTGCGTGATGATCGGCGGCCCTGCCGCCGTGGCCGGGTGCATGAGGGTAGGCGTGCCCGGCGGGTGGTGCTGGTCCGACCTCTGCTGGGTCATAGCGGGTACTGGCCAAAAGAAAGAACAAGTTGGGGCCACGGGGAATCGTAATGTCCCACATGGCAAAGCCTTTACTTGAGCTTCTTTGATGGTTATGCACGATGACAAGAGAAATCTGATTGTTCTCACCTTTACCTGGTCTGTACGGTTTAGACTGGTTAACAGTCATATGTGGCATCTGTACTTGGTACATCGCTGGAGACTGCACAAAGAGGATCAAGAAGTCAAAACAAGGAGAGAATTCCTGATGTGCTTATTTTATACTCCTTCAGGTGACATTTTAATTCTATTCACTGCCTGAATAAATATTAACACAAAAACATAAAGGGCACAAGCATGTCAGACTGTAGGTTTCAGCTTACCTGAACTCACATGCATTTTCTACTTTGTGTGTGTGTGTGTGTTTGACACCTCCCTGTCAGTAAAAACCATGCACTTATTACTGCAACAAAAATAAACCCCTTGAAAATGAATGTTGTAAGAGATGAATTGCAATAAGAAGTTGGCAAACCAACATCTGAATGCGTTAAAATTGACAAGCAAGCAAAACATCTCAGAACTAATTGGGCTTTGACAAAAAATGTAAATAAAAACATAAAAAAAAAATTGGAAATTTGAAGAAAAATTCACAAACCTTCCATATTATGCTTTTCTAATGGAGCAAGAGACAGACAGAGAGAGGATGAGGAGCAGGGGGAAGAAAGGGAAAAATGCGTGTCTTTACATGTGTCTGATGTTGGATCACCAAGTTGTTCTTAAAGCAACATGAGATAAATCCACCAGCATTCACACTCCGGCAAAACAGTCTTGTGAAAGCGTCACACCCGGCCCGGTCAGTTGAGAAACGGCGCAGGTCTCACCTGGACTCCAGGACTAACTGGTGTGAGAGGATACATCTGTGGGAAGCACACAGGCTGGCCGTAGACGGTAGGGGGCTGCTGGACCACGATGGAGGGGCTGGGCTGGCCCTGAGGCCGCGGGGGCGTCGGGGTGTTGGCCGGTTTGGGCTGCTGAAAGGCATGCAACGTTAAATGTAAAACCTAAAATACGTAAAAGGGGATTTGCATCCCTTCATGGACTTCGATTATTCTCCTTAAATAATGGCCTTTGCTTTGATAAATGCCACGCCACAATTAAAGCGCCAGATGTGTATTCTACTTGAGTAAGTCAGTGAATCCCTGCATTACTCCCAAGAAAAAATGAATAATATAGGTAGCTCTAAATCACATTATGTGACTACATTTTATATTGAAATATTTTGTGAAAATAAAAATCATCAACAATCAATCATCAACAATATTTAATGTATAATGCATTTTTTTTTTTTATACAAATGAGTTGGATAAAACTAGAAACCTGTGGTAGATTAGATTGCAATACTAGTTATTTGAAATTTAAAAAATAAAATTGCTATATTGAATCACTGCAAATCACTCAGTGAAAATATTTAATGTTTTATTATAACTGCGTAATGTTCATTATATACAGCTATATAGATGAATGCAAATATTACATATATAACTAAGATATTTTATATTTATTATAATGCAGATTCTATTTTAATATTTTAAAGATTTTTGGAAGACACACAAACTACATTTCTTTTGCATAATTAATTTTAATATATGAGTAAATGTGAAATAATATTCTAATGACATTTCTTCTGCATAATTCATTTTAATGAGTAAATGTGAAATAACATTCTAATGAGTAATGTTTTATCTTAATATTTAAAATCGTATCACCTGGTAAATTAATTGGTGAGTTTATTATTAATTATAAGCATTAACATAATCGACTATATGAGTGGTAATAGGTGAATAAACACTTAAGAGTCTACCTACTCCATATAATGGAAGAGCATTTGATTGCTCTGCCTGGCATAGACAGATGAACAAATATAAATAAATATTTGTCATGACTGGAATGCATTTTTCAAGCCAACGACTGCAGGTGAAAATGGGTATGTTCCATCGAAAATTATTAAAGAAATAAATGCAAGCAGTGATCTGAGGCAAGAGTATTAGTGTTTTATGAATGAAGTGGCAGGGCTCTCACCTGCGTGTTGAACCTTGGCTTGAACTCATTGGCGTTGGGGTTTAAGGTGGACTTTCTTACTTGACTGCATGGAGGGAACCATCAGATAAAGATTATCATTGGCATTATTTAACTGTTCAGACTGCCTAATCCGGCGGGCTTCACTCACTCTTGGACCACCTCCTTCTTGTCCTCCTTCTCCTCATGCTTGGACACGCCAAAAGTGGACATTGTCGTCGTCTGAACCCCCTGCGAGGTCACATCCAGGCCTGCCCTTTTCTGGTCCGGGCCCGAAGGAGACGGCGACTGCGCTGATGGGCTACCAGGCTTACTCGTGGTAATGGCCCCCGTGGATTGGGCGGCGCCGCCGTGGTCTTCCAGACCAGCTGAGGAGGCTCTGTCCAGGGAGGCAAGGTCGGCAGGCTTGTCGCCAGAGTCTCTTGGAGGCTTGGTGATCAAGTGGTCGAAGGCAGGATCTGGGTTGGAACTAGACTGCAACTGAAGAATGAAAGACCAACAAGGATTTTGAGACGATACAATACTTTTACAATGATTCAGCATCGCGCAACAAGAAACTCACCCTGAAATCTTCACTAAATTTCTTTAAATTGTCTATTTGTTTCCTGTGGTCAGGTGCCAAGGAGGGGGGACCTGTGATCACAAAAAAAGATCAGTAGAGTATTTTAAACAGCTAGGCACATACAGTGGGCCCCCGTGTTACGAACTTAATCCGTTCAGCGGCTACGCTCGTAACTCGAACTGCTCGTATGACGGGCAATCCAAACCTATGTTAATTAGTGAATGCGTGCAACACGTGCAAAAACCTTAGGTAAAAACATCACAACTTTATACACATATTAAAAATGAGTAACATAATCTACTGTACAGTTAAATTAAATAGCAAATATACAAAGGAAAAATTACATTTACCTTTGGGGCGACGTGACTTGAGCTGGGTGGAGGCGGAGGGGAGCAGAGACCAACCCGCAGAATTTATTGATTTATTTTCTTAAAAGGGAACTTTTCTCAAACTAGAACTTATCACCAGCGATTTCCTTGTCTTTAATCCATAATAGAAGAAGCCTCTCAATTTTGTTGTCGATCGAAGTCCGTCCCCCGGCAAGGAAAATTTTGCCCTTAGAAGATTGCCGAGCGGTTACGGCCATACTCACAAGCCATGCGTGCGCCTCCTTCGTATTTTTTTTTTTTTTTATTATCTCCTACTTCGTTTCTATTGTCATCATCCTCTTACTTCTTCCTTTACCGCCACTTGCAATTTTAGAAGCCATGTCTATCAGATAAAGTTTGCAAAGTCTTCACAACATTCCTTCCTTCCGTTTTTGACTGATTTTCTCTCCTTCCTTCCGTCCCGACCAGCTGTGCCATCAAGCTAGATAAAGGCGTTCGGCCAATAGCATATCGGCATTTCTGTGATTGACGTGACGCCGGCCAATAGCATCTCCCTGAGTGAGACCGGGACTGTGATCTTAATCGACCAATAGCATATCGGCATCTCCGTGACTGACACCGTGACTGAGGCAGTGACTGTGACATTGTAAGAGCAATAGCGTTCAGCGTTACCGTCAAAAGCATGAACGTTTGATTTCGTTGATGCAGGAAAGCGAAATAATTGTACGAACACAATGATCGGCATGTCGGATTGTTCGTAAGGCGAAAGGTATGTGCGTAAGTGGGGGACTAAATACTCCGCGGTCTACGCTCGTAAGTCGAAATGTTCGTAAAAGAGGGAGTTCGTAAACCGGGGGCCGACTGTATTTTACATTGACGACTTAAATATCACAAAAAGTATATACCATATACAGTCGGCCCCCGGTTTACGAACCCCCTCTTTTACGAACATTTCGACTTACGAGCGTGGACCGCGGAGTTTTTTGTCCCCCACTTACGCACAAACCTTCCGTCTTACGAACAATACTGACATGCCGGCCATTGTATTTGTACATTTATTTTCGCCTTGCTATATCAACTAATTCAGAAGTTGACGCTCATCACGGCAACGTTGAACGCTATTGCTCTTACAATGTCACAGTCACTGTCTCAGTCACTGTGTCAGTCACGGAGATGCTATTGGCCGACGTCATGTCAATCACAGAAATGCCGATATGCTATTGGCCGAACGCCTTTATCTAGCTTGATGGCACAGCTGGTTGGGATGGAAGGAAGGAGAGAAAATGAGTGAAAAACGGAAGGAAGGAATGTTGTGAAGACTTTGCAAACTTTATCTGTTAGACATGGCTTCTAAAATTGCAAATGGCGGTAAAGGAAGCAGTAAGAGGATGATGACAATAGAAACCAAGCAGGAGATAATAAAAAAATACGAAGGAGGCACACGCATAGTTAACCTTGCTCGTGAGTATGGACGGAATCGCTCGGCAATCTTCTAAGGGCAAGACTTTCCTTGCCGGGGGACGGACCTCGCTCGACAACAAAATGGAGAGGCTTCTTCTATTATGGATTAAAGAGAAGGAAATCGCCGGTGACATGTTTTAGTTTGAGAAAAGTTCTTGTTTAAGAAAATACATCAATAAATTCTGCGGGTTGGTCTCTGCTCACCTCCGTCTCCACTCAGCTCAAGTCACGTCGCCCCAGGGGAAAATGTCATTTATCCTTTGTGTATCCATGTTAATTTAATTAACTGTACATTATATCATGGTATTCATTTTTAATGTGTGTGTATATTCGTGATGGTTCTAACTATGATTTCACCACGCTTTACCAGTCATTGTGTACGTACAATTGACCTCGCTTTGCTACATCAACGATATCATCTGCTCAAGCACAACACCGTAACGCGGATATGCTATTGCTCTTACAATGTCACAGTCACTGTTTCAGTCACGGAAATGCCGATATGCTATTGGTCGAACGCCTTCATCTAGCTTGATGGCACAGCTGGTCGGGACGGAAGCAAGGAGAGAAAATCAGTCAAAAACGGAAGGAAGGAATGTTGTTAAGACTTTGCAAACTTTATCTGTTAGACATGGCTTCTAAAATTGCTAGTGGCGGTAAAGGAAGAAGTAAGAGGATGATGACAATAGAAATGAAGCAGGAGATAATAAAAAAAAAAAAAAATACGAAGGAGGCGCACGCGTGGTTAACCTTGCTCGTGAGTATGGCCGTAACCGCTCGGCAATCTTCTAAGGACAAGACTTTCCTTGCCGGGGGACGGACCTCGCTCGACAACAAAATTGAGAGGCGTCTTCTATTATGGATTAAAGAGAAGGAAATCGCCGGTGATAAATTCTAGTTTGAGAAAAGTTCCCGTTTAAGAAAATAAATAAATTCTGCGGGTTGGTCTCTGCTCCCCTCTGCCTCCACCCAGCTCAAGTCACGTCGCCCCAAAGGTAAATGTCATTTTTCCTTTGTATATGTTATTTTATTTAACTGTACAGTAGATTATGTTACTCATTTTTAATATGTGTAGAAAGTCTTGATGTTTTTACCTAAGGTTTTTGCGCGCGCTGCACGCATTCACTAATTAACATAGGTTTGGATTGCCCGTCATACGAGCAGTTCAAGTTACGAGCGTAGCCGCTGAACGGATTAAGTTCGTAACAAGGGGGCCCACTGTACTTAATTATCACATCGCAATTTACTCACAAATTTACCTGAAATAAAGACCAACTGAGTGTGACAATCAGCAATCATTCACTTATGAATGGCAACAGGCGGAGTGTACATTTTGTAATCTAGCGGAAGAGCACTAAATTGTTTTGCCTGTTGCTGTATGCTAGTTGCATACAGTAGATACTGTAGATGTGCAAACAGGCATTATTTCAAATAAAGCAAGCCTTTTCAGACCAATTCATTGAAATGGCTAGATTTCTAATGGTTGGAAATCGCCCATTTTATGATTCTATCAAACTTGAAAACAAAAACTGGTCCGAGTTTGAACAATGTCAAAACTTTGGACTACCTTTACACATAGGTCTGTTGATAATGGAAGAACTGTCCTTAGTGCTGTCTTTGTTGGCTTTGGGTGATGTTTGTCTCGTCTCCTGGACGCGACTTTCTTTTACTACAACACAATTACATGTTACATACAAGATAAAGCAGTTGTGACATTTACTTCCCGAGGAGCCTTACCATCTCCTGACAGAGAGGCTACCATGTTGGAGGCAGGGATCGGAGCAGTTGCAGAGGAAGCCGACGTTGGTGAGGCAAAAGACTCCGTGGGTGTCGTTCCTGTCTGAGGCAAAGAGCCAGAGGAAGGCGAAGCTCCACCCATGTTGTTCTGACGCGGGGAGCGAGGTCGGTGAGCTGATGAGGAAGATACAGTTAGACATTAATGTAAGCAAATTTATTGCCAACTATATCAGCTGCCCCAACCTCCCGGGCCACAACATTAAGATAAGAGACCGTCCAGGCTCCAGGCTGCGGAATTGGACACCGGAGTGCGAGCGATGACGAAAATTCACAAGTGACAGCAACTCAAAAAGTCTCGCTAAAAATTTCCCACAATCTTTCCCATTTCAACCAGTGCTGCAACTGCAAATATGCTTATGTATTGTTATACTTAACCCAGGAAAAAGAAATGTGCAGCAGTGTTACTTGCCACGTTGCAAACATCGCCTACATTTGTCAGTCAATCAGAGTACAATGTTCGACCTGCATTTTAGAACCGTCCCAGGTGAGATTCAGAAAAGTGGTTCTTACACAACTGCACTGCTTCTAAAAAGTGTGAAGAGAAAACAGCCAGAGGTACGATTGAGGCTGTTCCAATGTGGAACCAATACAATAGAAAAGCGGTTTTGCTTAAATTAAATTACACTTTGCAAACATTATAACGTGGCAGGTCTGAATGAACACAGGAACAAATGTTTGTACACTTGAGCAGGCTGCAAGACACAGTTTGATGACACTTAAATGTCAATACCTCCACTAACAACAGAGGACCAGGTTCCTCCCGATGAGTTGCCTCTGTTGGACGAAGTCAATGGGATTTCTCCAGGTGCATTGTGAGAAATTAAATCTACCCCAGGCAGCATTCCAGTGGTTCTGCTGGGAGGCACTCTGTGAGCACGGGGCGTCCTCTGTGATTTTGGAGACATCCGTGGTGGACCTACCAAAACAGAAGATAAAAAAAAAATAACATTTGAAAGAAGGGGTAAAGAGAAGAGAAGTCAAGCTATGGTCACACTGGGAGTGTTGAACATGCTTGTTAGTAGCAGGGAAGTGAGTGAATCAAACTCAAACACTGCAAATGTCTCAAACCAAAGCCAAGTGAACAGAGAGGGGGAACATGGGAGGTTGAAAGCGGAATGGGTGAGGTGGTTTTGAGGGAGGGATCACCAACAAGCAGAGTTGTGCAACTTTTGAACTGGTGACCTCACAGTGCAAAGTACTGACAGAACAATGGGGAATAAAATAGGCTCCATTTCATCCATCTCTATTTCATGGATGACATGGAACATGCTCCAGGGGCTCACAGATTATATATATTATATATATATATATATATATATATATATTATATATATATATATATATATATATATTTTTTTTTTTTTTAATTTGCAACTTACATACTTAGATTTAAAAACTGATGGCAGAAATTCATAGTCACTTGCGGCACAGATTTTTTTTTCTTTGCATCAAATCATGATATGTAGGGAAAGAAACATCCCTGATTTTTTATATATAAATATGAAAATAGTTGACAGATATAGACTAGGTCCTCAAATGGGCTACCTTCGGGAGGAAAAACATGTTTCCCTATCATCAAGTTATAGGCCAAAATTTTTAAACCATTCAAATTGATTGATTGATTCCACCTATTTCTAAAGTGCTGACTTAAAACCCAAAACAAGGCAAACTGCATTTTCTTTTTGTATCATTGAGGAGTCAAATAATAGCAAACAAAGTAAAAAGTGGACTTTTCTACCAAAATGGACTCTTATATCAGTAGTTGTGACGTGAAAATGATGTCAAATGCTACATGCAAGTTAGTTATTTATTAATTATCTATTTTAAACAATAAGTTTGCATGGTGCAGTCGTCCTTAAAAGGTCTTCCTTCAGGAGGAAAAACATTTTTCCCTCATCATCAAGCTGTGGGCCATATACATTTATTTACTTAGATATTTGTTAATATCTGTTGTTGTTTTTTGCTCCCGTCTCGTAAATGCAGTTTGAACCTTGGACTTATTTTATCCTTTTTGTTGAGAATTTTTTAGAATTACAAACATTTCTGTCAGGACCCATAGTTTTTTAGTATTTCGAGTCCAGGGACCCAACAGTTTTCAGAGATAAAATGAGCATTAAATTAAGGTCAAGTGTTGCTTGCAGCTTGCACAGCTGGTCAGAAATGCTTGATAACTTCTAACAAGTTCTAAACCACTCTGCAGAATGTTAACGTTATCTTACTCTACTGTTCCAAACGAGACCTGGGCAAATTTACTTTTGAAAGCAGTTTACTTATTTAAAGTTTGAAGCTGTTTGCTTATTAAAATTATGAATCACTCTATGGTTAAAACCAATCCATCCACCTTCAACTCATGCCTTTGCCCAGATCTACGCCACACTGATGTGGGTACCTTCTGAAGACATGCGTTTGGGTAGAGTGGAGGCTGGCGACGAGGGCCCATGGAGGGGAAAGGGTGGTGAGGAGGAGGGAGAGGGAAAGGAGGCATGGGATGAATGAGACGGAGGCCTAGAAGTTCGAGAGGGGGGTCTGGAGGGTGGTCTGGTGGGCGTGGTGGCCCGAGGAGGCAGGGAGGAGGGACCGGACTGGTAGCGAGGAAGGGGGCGGGAAGAAGAAGATGGACAGGGTGAGGGCCAATGGGATGAACCTAAAAGAGGGAAGGACAAATGATCAAGGATGACACACTGCAACTAGCAATTCTAATGGAAAAAGAAGAGTAGAGCGAGAGCATAAGGAGGCGTCATTCATTACATTGAGACAGAATAACAAGTTTAAAAAATGAAAAAGCATAAGGGCACTCCTAAAACAGATCTGCCGAAAAAAAAACTTCTAGACTGTCGATGATGTCAATAACTGGCCACAACTGAAAAGGTGCTATCTATCTTTGCAGGACAAGATGAGCTCTTGAGCCCAAGAATTCCAGGTAAAATTAACCTGTGGTCTGCACTGAAAATATCTTAAGTAGCGAATAAACCATTGTATCCCTGGTTACATAAACTAGGTTGAACAAGACAAAGAGGCCTGCCGCTGTGGGCCTATACAGGTCAAGGACCCATACTTCTAACTAAACTTGTGAAATAGATGCCAGCAGTAAACCAATCAAATGTACACACAAAAATGTAATAACAAACAATTAAATAAATACTGTACTTGTGTAGGGTGCCCTCAAATTTCTAACAAAGTTCACTTCCATGGCATGAACCAAATTTGTTGAAAATAGGCAAAGCCTTTCACCAACTAAAGCTAATGCAGTACTAGTCATAATCACAGCTGGGTCGAATTGACTTGTCAACTTTACAATTGCGCGATGACAATTACAGCTTCAAGTCGATTAATCGCAATCACAATCATGCATTTTGGCATTAGTATTATGGATGCCTCGCTAACAGGTGAGAAGTCGGCACGGCAAACAAGCAGAAGTGCCTCAGACGTCAGCGATCTATTCAAACGGAGGTTCAGGAAAAACTTAAGTGACAGTGTAGGGCCACTGAAATTTCACTGACACTGATCCAGTACAAATTTCATAAATACTATCAAATCAACATAGAGCTGCCCAATTAATCAAATTTTAATCGCGATCATGATATCGGCTGCCACGAATAATTAAGCTGATTCTCAGCCATATTAACATTTAAAAAGCCGGCTATACATGTAGCTTTTGCTTTTCTCACCCTAATATATTATTTACCAGTGTTAATGACATATGGGTTATTCAGCTGATTCCTAATATATACAGTGCTACCTGTCAATTGAGACCCAAAATTGTTAATTTGGTTTGAAATGACCGAAAATCACATTTTGACTGCTAAGGAGGCTTCATTTTTTTCATTGTTTTGCACTCAGCAAGTAAGTTAGCTGTGTTGCCCTGTGTGCCAAGCTTTTGCCATGTCCCAGGTGAGTTTCTTAAATTATTATTTACATTACTTATTTTAGTTTGTTTGTATTATTTGTAAGTAACAAGTCTTGAAACCTTGTTTATATACGTTTTTTTTTTAAAGAAGGGAAATAGACGTTTGACCAAACATGATGAATAATCATAACACATACTTGTTTTTCAAACATTTAATATTCAATACTTAGTTTTACCCCTATGAATTGATCAACAACTTTGATATTTTTACAGTACTATGCACAGTTTTGAGCATCAAGTTAGATCCTTCCATAAGGAACCGTATGAACAAAATAATAAAAACAGAACATTTCAAATGTTAACTATTCAGTTACATTTTACACTTGAAAATAATGCAAGCAAGTACTGCAACTGCACAGTGGTAACATGCTTAAATATTTCATAGTAAATATGGGAAATATAAAAGAGTTGTTAAAGCTTCCAAGTATACATATCTTGAATAAAAAGGGCCATACGATAACGATAACATTAAAAAAAATACCTTTCAGTACCATAAATGTAAAACAAAAGACAACTTGAAAATGGTGTTAACTGAGTACAACTTCTTGGTTTGATATAATATAAAAATAAACACAATAATGAACGTTTTTTCTTACACCGGTGTGGGAACCAGTTTATTATATGCCGTTTGAAAACTTGAACCATCATATTTACAATCAATATTTGTATGAAAAACACTACAGTGCCATAAATGTAAAACACTAGAATGAAAATCATTACGGTCGAAGCTGAGCAGACCCAAGGGTCCGACATTAAGTCTTAGTGGCGCTGTCGAGCCACCTTGAGCCAAGTTGTGATAACTGGCAGAGCAGACACTGTCCTTTATTTAAAACAACACTTAAAATATATTAATATATATGTAGGCCTACCAGTGGATGACAGAGTGACACTTGTCATAACAGAGGCCAAAACAGACGCAAGTATGGGCGATCAAGGTAGCCGGATAAAAACAATATCCAAGCTCCTCTCCAGTATATATGTGATTAGAACAGTAATTAATGAAATTCATCATTTCAGGGGTGAGCCTATCAGTCCATTAATAATAATTAATTAATAGCGCATAATGTACATATAATGGGGGCAATCAAATATGCAAAAAAGAGTGATAAAATGAGCAAAACGCAAGTGTTAATTTTAGGAATGGGTGATAAATTTATTTTGATCACAAAAACAAATAATAATAATGGAAGGGTTTGTTAAAACTGATTTTAATACATAACAAAAATTACAGAATTACATTACAGAATACACTATTGTATTCAATTTTTTATCCAGAATGAGAAAGAAAGAAAGAAAATTGAGATTTCGTTATTTTTATTGTCAATATCGCCCGCCCAGCCCTAGTCGATTTTATGATACTTATTATTGAAATTTGTACTGGTGGACCTATTGGATCAGCAACAGTAACCTCTAGCAGCCTGACCATCTAGTGGTGGTACCGGGCCACAGGGCCATTGCTATGATCGGACCGTGTTTCTTGTGATGTGGTAGTCCTACACCACTGCACTAACTAATTCATTGCTTGCCATTAGTTATCTTATATCTTTGTACGGCTGGCTGTCCTAAACTCCAGGACCAAATGTATTGTTATTGTGAATTAAAAAAAAAAAAAATCATTCATTTATAGGGTTATCATTTCTTTATTGATTCGCTAAGACAAACTTCTATTGACAGCTGGGTAACGGTGACCAGAAAACGTGCAGGCCATGTTCCAATGAAAATGCTGGCTAAAAGGGAGCACATAGCATCACAGGTGCGTGTGAGCTTGACCATCCGTACCTCCATTCACCACCCTCTGGTCACCTCCTGGGCTCTGATTGTAGTCATGCAGTCCTGCACGAGGAGCCGAAGGGCCAGCTGAGTTTGGAGTTAGACGTGGGGAATTCTGACGTCCAGGCCCCCATGACATTGCCTCCCTGGTTCTCTGACCCGGGGGAATATATTTGTTCTCCCTGCGCACAGACACATAATCGATATGTTGCTGCTTGAGCCCAGTGAACCTGTCACAGTGTGATCTAAGTCTCACCTGCTCAATGTGTGCATCTCTCTTTCGCCTCTCACCACCGCGGTAAATTTCTCTTCCTCTGAGCGCTCGTCATTCTCGAGGGCCACACGGGCCTTGTATGTTGAGCTGGCTTCGATCTCCTCTGCCAGCTGGGCGGCCCGTGCTTCCCTTTTGAGGAACTCCTCTGAGTTGTCACGTTCAAGGGGAACACTGGTAGGGAAGGGCACATTAGAATAAATGCATTCTGTTGATATTTCTTATTGGTAATTGAAATAGTAAACACACTTAAGCCAATGGTACAAAAAATGTGGAGAGCTGGAACAAGGAGTTCAGAAGATTTTTTTTCTTAATTCGCCAAGACAAAAAATGAAAAAAAAATTGAAAATTCTGTCATATAACATACAAGCTTTGTTTACAAGTGGTGTGTTGTGGGTGTAGAGAAGGTTTGCATCACTCTCGTAACAACCAGCGAAACCAAAAAAAGTTTGAAAACAGTTTTTCTTGATAAACCTTAAATAATTTTCATTCTGAGCACCATAAGTATCTACTGACTGTTTAGTCCATGTACAGTGTGTTTATGAACTTAATTGAAATCTATATGTTAAATAACTAATTCAGTGTAAAATGGAACAAATTCATGAAAAAGGGAGGAAACAGGAACACGGACACAGTATTCTTACGTGTATGTGGACAGGCTGCTATCATATGTAGACAAGACGCCATACTTCTCCTCGTTGTATTTGAACATGTCATTGGGGTCCCACCCGTTTGACTACAACAATAAAAGGTGAGGTTACATTTCATGTTCTACACATTAATGACAATGATGCTTCGATCAGTGTATGTTGTGGCTTTGCATTTTTGTTTCCCACCACATCGGTATCCAATGACTCGAGGCTGTCCGAATTGTGGGTCTCTCCACCATCCCACGGCTCGAGGTCTTTCTCTTTGTGCTCCCCGTTGATTCTGCCGCTTACTGCCGAGTCTGTGAAGTTATCTGAGACACGCAAGGATACACCTTTATGGTCTGCAGACAAAAACAAACAAGCAAGAAATCGCATGCTTACTGCTTGCGCACCAAAACGAACATGCCTTTATATGTAAACACATACGCACACACATATTAATATATATTAATATATATATATATATATATATATATATATATATATATATGTGTGTGTGTCTTATCCATGACATCCGAGCTGCAGATTTTTTTTTCCTCTCTCAAAAGTGGCTCCATGATGTGCCGTTGCTTGACGCACACATAAATGTGGTCTTCAGCTAGCTGACAAAACACGTGCGTTTGAAAATTTCTGTCGTTTATTAGACATGTATGAATGAAGAAAAAAAAATAATTAAATGTCTAAATTGAATAAGATCTTGTATAAAAGTTTGTGATGTGTAAATTTGATATACGGTATACAGTATATAGGATGAATGAATTTATGATTGAATATATTATTTATTTGCAGTGTGTGCAATGTTCACTAAATTAATTTATCAATTGAACAACGGGAGACAGAATGCTATCGAAATATTGAGTTTGAACTGCTTTTTAAGTCTGCAGTATTCTGTTGGTAATATCCATCGATTAATTTTCTATAGATATAATGTTGTGACTAAATATGCAGGCATGCACGCACTTGCACGCACACACACACACACACACACACACACAAACACACACACACGATGTGATATTTAATAAGCCATTCAATAATCTGTGCAAGTCTTGCAATTGGAGTGGTCATTAACACCAAAGCAAAAAAAAGTTCATTGTAATATCACTTCATTAATAAATGAGTAAATGCAGCATGTTATAGGTATAAATCTGGAGGAGGGGAGGTTTTAGGTCTACTCCTTATATTAGAAGCATGAAAAATCATGGTAAATAGAGACAGAAAAAAAAAGCACACAGAATAAGGCACATCAGCCATATTTCGGTATTTTTGGGACTATACGTCGCGACTTTTTCATCATGATTTGAGCCCCGCAACTTATAGTCCAGTGCGGCTTATCAGCTGGTTTTTCCCACCGGTCAAGCAAATGTGTGTTCAACGTGTCAGTTTATGGAACAACTATGAAATAGAACTGAAAAGATGTGAATCAATGACTGTGGTCAAAAAGAGTTTTAAAATATATTATTAAAAATATTTGTTTTACTTCTAAATTGAAAAAAATCTTGTATAAAAGTTTGTGACGCGTAAATTCGATATTTGGTACACAGTATATATGAGTGTATTTAAAAATGTTATGATTGTCAAACAATGGGAGACAGAATTCTATCGAAGTATTGATTTCGAGTATGAACTGCTATTTAACTCGGCAATATTCTGTTGGTAATATCAATCCATCAATTTTTTATAAAGCTAATGTTGGGACTAAATATGCAGGCATGTTCAGTCTATTAAAGAGAGGATGTTGCAATTGGTAGACAATTAAAACATATATAAAGAACATTTAAAAGCTTCATATTACCATCATATACCTGCGGCTTATAGTCATGTGCGGCTTATCGTATGCCTGCGACTTATAGTCATGTGCGGCTTATCCAAGGCAAAGATGGTTTTTTTTTTTTTTTTTGGTGCTCAATTTTTGCTGCTGTGTCTTATATACTGGTGCGCCTTACAGTCCGGAAAAGATAGTAAATAAAGTACTATAGTACTTGCATTGGCACTATCCTAGTCTGAGGATGATACTTTGTATGACTGCTGTTCATCATGAAAGTAGAAGATACAGAGGGTGATGGTGGAGGTGAGGCAAAGCAAGCATGCATTTAGACTAAAGTCAATCAGATGATTGATTGAAAAATCTGGCATTTGGAACCGTTAGAGAGTGATTTTATTCTCTGTTTTAAGTGTGAGCACAACCAGTTGCTTTCAGCGGAAAACAAAGGGTTAATTTCATTGACCCATAGGGCCGGCATAAAAATTTTGAAAAATTATTTGAGTAAGTTACTGGTTACGTTAAATTTGTTACTAAAAAACACACACACAAATCAATCTAGATGGAAGCATGATGGCATGAGTCTATGTAAATGTTTAATCTGCACTGACATTGAATGTTTTGCAAGGCCACAGTAAAAGCTTAATGGTGAAACTTGGCTGATCTTCCACTGAAAGCAACATCATGAAGCTCAACAACAGTGGAACCTCTTAAGTTTAAAAAGAAAAATGCTCTGACACTGATCATCTTAAATGGTTTCACATAAATGGTAAATATGGAAATAAACAATTCCAGGGACCAAATTAGGATATACATTCTTTGTAAAAAGCACAGCTAGTAAAAGTGTTAAGAACTAGTCTCAAGTGTAAAACAATAACAAATTACTTTAACTTGATTTTTTTTAATCATAACAAATTACTTTAACTTGAATTTTTTAATCAAGTATAAATTGCAACACAACCGAAACAAAAACTTCTAATTTCTACTTATTTTATAACAAATAATTATATATAAGAAACAAGCTCTGTCATGAGTAGTTAAAATACATGACAACTTCACACTAACAACCCAGGCTAAACTGAGCTCCTCCCCAACATACAAAGTTCATGTCTCAACAAGTTGAACTACTCGTAAAGTAGACAATAATGTAGTTAAGGAATTGGTGATTGGTGTAAGTATTGGAGTTACTTTATAAACAGTACAGTATTTGGACCATGTTTATGCATTTTCCAGTATTCTGTCCATTTAATGTACGTACATGTTCTAAACACTACAGTTTTTGTTTAATAAATAGGTTTTGGACAATATATTTGTGCATATTATAGCTTGTGTTGTTTCACATGTAAAGTATTTTGTTAAAGTACTTGCACGTTTGTTGAAATTCTGTTATAAGGAAAGTTTGGACAATGCAAATATGATTCCTTACTAGATAATATTTGATGATGTTCTAATATTAAACTGCAATTTGTAATTTTGAGTACAATCGTGTTAAAGCTTGCCTGCTCTTGGTGGACTTAATAAAACTTTGTGGGCAGACAATTTTAAATTCCCTTTTATTTTTAAGTTTTGACAATCAGGTATAGTGATCAGTTTTAATTGCTGTTTGTTGTTGTGTAAATGCTCCGGACAATAGCCTGTGTTGTACACGATTAAGGTGATGAAACGCACAGTAATGCATACAAGTGCTACAGAGGGGTATTTATTCGAGTCGGACATCACTGAAGGCGTAAGTCACAAACACACAAACATATGACTTGACTGCTATTGTCCACATGTCATGTAACTTTAGGATGATGGACTACGTTCTTCACTCAGCGATGAGGTTTCACGAGATATGATATACTCTAAAACAATTTATCTGCCAAACTATAAGCCAATATTATTTTAACACATGTTGAACCCTGTGGCTTAAACAATAAGGCAATTAGCAGGATAAAGACTTTCATGTTGCCAATATTTTCCGCTATATTGACATACTGCACGTTCATAGCAGCAAAAGGGTGTCCTCATAGGTATTGCCAGTGTTGGGCAAGTTATTGTTAACACCTAGCAATTATATTCTTATCTTTATCTCTGTCGAACTGAAAGTAATGGGCGTATGTCCATCTTGTGTTTGTATTGTCCATTGTCCGGTTGTCTGCTGCTGCCGCATTCTGTCGTATGCTGTAGCAGATACTGACAACAAGCAGTAGACATTTTGCCACAGACTTTTCTCCTCTGATGTCGCAGTGTTTTTGGCGAATGAGGGCAAAAGAAAAATACCACTTTCAGGCTAAAAATGCATCGTAATGTATTACATTTCTCTCATTGTAGTTCAATATTACTATTTTTTGTGTGTAATATACAGTATTACACTAAAAGGTAATGCATTACAGTAATTACATTACTTTTGTAATGCGTTACTCCCAACACTGGGTATCGCATATTTCAATGAAAAAAAGTCTGCGTAAAAGAAAAAGCTAGTCTTGGCGTGACGATTTGAAAATGGGACCAGTTGAGAAATTGAGGTTTTTCCCAAATAGCAGAATGCTGGATGAGTGCTTTACACAAATTTTTTTTACAGAAGAACTCCACTACAACAAAATCATATTTGCAGGCAGAAATTTTACACAACAGGGGACTTTTCACGATCACAAATCTGTCTCTGACTTAAAAAACAAAACAAAACGTAGTGCAACCTACTATCCGACTTAAGTCAAAAACAAAACCATCCTACAATGAAAAAAAAGAAATTCCCAAATCTATAATAAGCATTCAATTTCATACTACATCAGTTTCTTGCATAATGTCTTCACTTTGCTTCATCCATTTTTCATCTTTACTGTCTTCAGGTGTTAAACTTGCGTTTAATCTTGACGCTTCCGCATAATCTGCGTGTCAAATGACGTTATTTAGGCAACCCCGCCCCTCCGCGCAGAGTTCATGCGGAACAGATTTTCCGCAACGCATATCTTCCGCAATTGTTTTTATGACTGACAACATGGCGGAAAAACTATTGCTGATGAAAGTTGTCCAGGAAAAACACATTTATAATTCGTCTGAAAAGGAATACCGTGTTCTAAATACTGTAAACAACTGCTGGCGAGCACCACGTTGGGGAGGGATGAGAAATCTGTTTAGATTTTTTTAAATCGACAGGGGTTGTTTCATTGAATGCTTCAATACATTGATTTTTTTTTTTCCCCCAACGGGGGACTTTTTTGCACATGCAGGTTTCATTGTAGAGGAGTTTTACTGTATTATAAATAATTACAGAGCAGAATTACAGCAAAAAAATGCATTTTTTTGTTTCGGGGCATATTACCCAGCCATACGTGCCACTGATATCCAGGTGCCATCTATAACCTGGAAATTACAGTATTCAACCTTGAGGGGCATTAAAGGCTATGGGCAGTTGTCTTTGGAGGTTCCACTGTTTTTGGTTCTTAAGTGTAAGTCGCAAGATGAAGCGGCAGAAACCTTATCACCATTGAGGGCAATAGTAGCAGCACGAGCGATTGCAACAGGTTTGATTTTTAAGCCAAGACATTTTTGGGGACAGAAAGGAGAGAGGATAAAACAAACATATTACCTGTGTCTGAGGAAACTAGACCATGGAAAAGCAAAGACAGGTGACAAAATCAGAAAATGTACGGAAAATGAGTGGTGAACTACTCACTACCTACACAATACGTTGATAAACGGCATTGCTTTGTAAAGGTAAATTCTTAGGTTCATATGCAGATGGAACATAAAATTCTTTATGATATTGATGATGGCAATCAAAATTATATGCGAGCGTATACATTAACAAGGTCAGAAATATTGCATCATGAGTCATCATCATCAGTCCCTTAATACATTTCACACTGCTGCACGTTCATTTCCAGAAAAAAAAAAAAAACCCTAGCGCACAGTCAATTTCCTTAAAGGATAATTGTATAGGTCAAGATGAATTAGACGGCGTCAGTCAGTCTTTATTGAGTGCCCTAGCTGCACATGGGGTTTGGACCAATCAATGGATTGCATTAGTCTTCACTGAATAGCCTCTCAGAGGAGACACATGACAAGAGTCACTAATAGGTAATTAATACACACCTATCAATACAGTAGGTCATGCGTATGCACAGACTCAGTCATGTACTAATGAGCAAATTCAAAGTGACAAAAGTTGCCTTTTCTGCTTCATGAGTTCTAATTACAACTTGGTTGAGTGTATGTAATAGACTTGCTGATCAGTCAAGAATATGTTGCCTACCTTTCCTGGCAAAGTTAAGGTCAACATCTTTGAAGGACACTGCGACAATGTCAGAAGCTTTGAAGACAATGCTCTCCACAATGTCCTCTTTCTTGGGGCCTGCACCCAGTTCTGGGCTCTTCCTGTGGGCTGCGTCTAATACCAGGTCGCACTAGAAAAACATTTGAGGAAAACAGAACTCACTTTCTATGCTGGATTACTACTGAATACCAAATTAATCTCATCCGTAATTCAACACGTGAGGACGCATAGTAAATAGTCAATAACTTTCCCTTTAAGAAATTAATGTACATGACAACTGAAAATAAAAAACAAATTCTTAACTGACTGTAACATTCAAATATTGCATGTCTGTGCCATTGTGAGCTGAGGAGCTCAGTAAATGTTTAGTCTCTGTCTGCAAAATACCCAAATTGGCCCTACCAGTTAAGAATCACTGTTGCAGTCTAAATTCTTTCACAAAAAAACAAAATAAAAGAAAAAACACAACAGTTGCTACAGTTTGGTAACATATTAATGTTGACCAGAAAAAAAATCTCACAAGGTTTGCAACTAGGAATGTGGCGGCCTAAAAAGGAAGATGAAAAGCCATGTATCTCAAATTCCAAAAAGGGTAGACTGTCAGCACCTTCTCGGAAGTGAGCCCCAATTACGTACAACAGAGAGCCATCTTACCTCTGGACCATAAGTCTTGAACACTCCTTCATAGATGGCTCCATTTTTCACCTTCAGTTCACACTTGGTCCCCTGTAATCATCGTTCACGTTTTCACTTGGGTGAACATTCATTCACACAGACTGAATTGTCAGTCAATTCACATGCTCTAAAGAAACGCTCCGAACCCATCTGCTGTGAAACACCCTGATGACTGATCAATGCATTTTGTTAAAGCAAGCAGCTGTCTAAGCAAATTGCCAGGGCTTTGTTTATTGCCCTGTGGACATTTTGAAGAAACTACAGCTTGACTAAGTCATTTACAGTAATCATGAGTCACACATTGTTACCTAGTGCAGCTGGCTTTACTGCTGTGTCAAGGTTACACACAATTCTCCAGGTGCATGTGAATATCTTGATAGTGAACATACCACAACTGATGTCAAGACATGGACCATCCTCATGTTTGCATACACTCCATTGAAAATGACCTGAAGAGGAAATAAATACAGTGGTAAGGTTCTATTAATTAACTAAAATTTCCCCATTGCAATGAATATAAATGCCATTACTTCATCATTACCCCTGAAAAAAAACCCAATACAATTGTTGGTTATGTGTTTTTTTTAAGTGTTGGTTGTATGAAGTCTATTTACTACAGCTACTGTAGTAGTTGTGTGCGAGATGTCTGACTTTATGAGGTGTGGTTTAGAGAAAGACAACACGCGCTGGAATCTGTGTTGTTCCTTGAACGTGTTCTTATTCTGTATTTGAGTGTTTGACATGTTTGTTCCGTTTGACAAAAAGCTAAATGTGTATTGAAGACTGTGGCTCTTTTTTCCCCACCTAATATATTCCATTTTACTTTCAGTTCATTTGGACAGAATCATATCTGATGCTTCCTAGTAACACATAATGGGTTGCAAAAAAAAACCCCAATAATAATAAATCAATCAAGCAACAGTCGGTCTTTTGAATTCGGACCCTGTCAAGTAAATATGATTAAAAAAAAAAAGACATCTTACAGCACTATGATACAGTTTTGGTAAGTATTCCTCTTTTAGTAAAAATTAGTTTGAATTAATGATTCACATTTTCATACTTTAACCAACAATATTGGACTTGTTTGAAAGAACAACAGACTACATTCAAGTTGCTCCAAAAAACTAATTCAGCTGGGTACACACATACTTGCAGAAGTCAAAAGTATTCTAGCAAGTTGCTTACCGTTGCAGGACCTTTACCACTGTGTCTTCCCCTGTAAAATAAAGACAACATCGATGACAAATGCTCCCTCTTGTTTTTACAAGCTAAGTCAAATGATCAAAGAGTTCCCGTTAGAGGGAAGGACATAAATTCCAAGAGTCCTACATGTAGATCACTAACGAAGATTAAAGCAGTGTAGACCGCAAACTCAATTAATCCAGTTCTCTTAACAGCATGCGGTACATGAATGCAAAATGGTAGCTCACGTTTCCCACAAGTCTTTTTTGAAGGAAGTGTCTGAATTGAGGTTAACAGGTTTACTGTTATGAACACATTTAATATAGTAGTTGCACGCTATGAGGCATGTTGGCCACAACTGCTCATCAAGCAGACTGTTGCCTAGATTATATTCTGCTCTCCTAAAACATATCATATTATCCAAGTATAGATGCATGCATCCTTGTCAAAATGTCCTAGAATTTCCTGTTACAGTAAAACGTACACTATCTTCCAGCATGCCCAACAATGTAACATTGATTGAACGTGTCCCAGAAATCACCTTTTTACTGTCATAATGATGGTGAGGCAGTGCACTTCCCAGCATGCTGTGCAGCACTCCTTGTAAAAAGTTTAAGTAATTGTTGCCGATTGCAACTCTTGAATGAATGTGCATCATTACTACCTGGGGAAATCACCCTGACTAGAGAGCCTCACCGCCTGTACCATCCCTTTAACTGTATAAGGGGGCCTTACAAAATGTAGTTATTTTCTAGAATACGTCTTATTTGCTAAGCATACCCTAGAATGTGACTAATGTCAGCATGTCCTAAAATCCACATTACTCTGCTAATACACTGGTTCTTAATTTTTTTAAAGCACATACCATGAAATAAATACTGTACATAAATGATATAATGACCAACTTTGAGATACAGTAGCAACATAGGGCTGTTTTACACACACACACACATCTATATATATAGATAGATATATACATATATATATATGTGTATATCTATATCTATCTATATATATATATATATATATATATATCTATCTCTCTCTCTCTATATATATATATATATATGTATATATAGATATATACATATATATATGTGTATCTCTCTCTCTCTCTCTCTCTCTCTCTATATATATATATATATATATATACACATATATATATATATACATACATACATATACATACAGTATATCCATCTATTTTCTCTCCCTGCTCATCACTGGGGTCGCAGACTTACAGTGGCTTATCTCAACTGTCTATGGGCAATAGCCGAAGGACACTGAGCTGGCTGCCAGTCAACCGTAAGGCACAGAGGAACGAACAACCATTCATGTACCCAATCGCACCAATCGGAGAAAACATGCTAATTCGTGGATGTGCTCACCACCACTTGTGCTGTTTTATCCTTAAAGAGTATAATAATTACTGGAAGCCACTGTAACATGATGCACTGCTGGACGACAAAAAATAGTCAGTAAGTATTCCCACCTAAGGAACTCGGGCAAATGGAAATTCTGTAATTAAATAATTATATATAAATACTATAAATACATATAAATATTATAAATAACATCATAAATAATTAATTGCTGTGATTACAATATATTTTAATCTTATTAATTTACATCCTGTAAATCATGGCATTCACAAGAACGACTGGGGAAGATGATATGTTCAGTTCAACTCCTGATCAAAAGCCACTGTCCAGCAAGGAGATGGCATCAAAAATCCTTCTGTATGCACAAGAATCACCACACATCAGTGATGATCAATGGAACAGTTGCTTGCAATTAGCAGTGCAACTGTATGATATGCAGGCAAACATTTTCATATTGCAAAAAATGAACCCAACACAACAACTCAAAATACTCTTTTTTTCCCTCCCAAGACGGACAAAACTCAACATTAAAACTACAGAACAGTATACAATAGTCAAGTACAGTACAGTACACTATTGGCATTATTCTTGAAACAGTACAGTATTTGGACCATGTTTTTGCATTTTCCAGTATTGTGTTCATATACCGTTAATGTTTAGAATACTGTAGTTTTTGTTTAAAAAAAAAACAGGTTTTGGACAATATATTTTTTCATTTCATTGCTTATGTTGTTACACATGTACTTTATTTTGTTAAAGTACTTGCAAGTTTGCTCAGCACATGTACCATTGTTTATCTGGCAAATATTGAATTGAATATCTGGCAACATCAGCAACTTCTGTTATAAGGAAAGATTGGACAACAGAAATATGATTCCTTACTAGAGAATACTTCCTGTACTTCAATGATTGAAAAAAAAAAACGTTCTTAGAGATTGAATTTAAATGTATAGTGCACTCAAAGCAGTAATTTTCAAAAAGTGTGCAGTGAAAAAATATTCTATGTCAATTATTTCGATTGAAAAGTATTCATTCCATTTAATGGATATGCTTCTTTATCGAACTATGCCAAAAATATTTAATAACTGGCAGAAAAAGCAACTACTCTTCCACTAAACAACAGAAAGTACAAAAATAACCTGTGTATTGACATGTATTGAATAGTATGGCACAATAATTTTTTTCTAATGTGAAATACTATGTGCATAGTACAATAAAGGCTGTAAAAGGTTACCTAAATAATGTACTAAGCCCTACATTTGATACATATCCATTTTGTATCATGAGCCCTAAGTCAAGCATGTGTGTGTGTTTGGGGGGATGGGGGGATTGTACTGTTCACGGTGCTTTAAAACAAGGTATTAAAACAACATATTGGGAAATTATAAACACACAGAATCAAAACTGATCTACAATGTAATCACAGCCTAATAGGAGAGTGAACTTATTCTTAAGGTCATGTCAAAGACGCACCTTACTCATATAGTGTACTGCCACTCAAATGCACTTTACCCATTTTTGTATATCCTCAAATGTAACTAACTTAATGAATCTTCGAGTAACATACACTGCATTCTTAAGTGTCATGTTGAAGTAGAGACCTTATTTATTGAGTTTCCTCAACTGGACCTTATTCTTCCAGTTAAATGTCACTTCTTTGTCATAATTGCATACTAGTATACACCTCATTCATTGCTGGTGTCCTCAAAAGCAGCATACTCTTGTAGAGTTATTCTTATTGTGACGTCCCTAAATACACCACATTCATTGATTAAGCCTCAAGTTCTCATTATTATTGTAAAAAGACCGTTATTTCTTAAATTGTAGTGGCAATCCAAAATGCACATTATTCATAGAGTATGTCCTAGAATGCACCTTGTTCGGCGGCTGGAACGTGGCCAGGTATGCAATCTCATGCAAGCTCATTCGCCTTTAGTATTAATCAATAGACATTAGCTGTCATTAAACATCTTGAAGTGAAAAATTAAACTAAATTTTCCTCTAATATGAGCTGGACGTATGGATCTCTTAGCAATGCACAAATAGAATGAATAGCTTCCTGCTCTATAATGCGCGTTTAAATGCTGCCCAAAGATACAACAATTCAAAAAGACGGCATGAATGGAAAGCTACGCAGTAAACAGGGCGTACCGTGCCGTGCCGTGTCGATGAGCGACAGAATAAGAAGCCTAGCTAAAATGAATATATTTTGCTGGCAGCTATGCGATCACCTGATCCTTCGGGCATCGTGTTTAAAAGTCACACTTGAAGGACATGATTATTTCACATGAGCGGGGCCACGTCAAGGTTGATAGACAGCTTACGCGACCATTTCTTTAACCACACACGCGCCCCCGCGCCCAAGCAGGGGAATTTGAAAGATGAAATAGGATTTTAACATCGCATGAATATTAACGACAGTCAGATGATGCGCTCAGGTAACATCCGCCTGATTAGCGTTACCGAGGCCAGTATGTTCAGTTACTGGGTGCCGAAAGACAATTTTATGCGAATCAAACAAACGTTAACGAGCGATCTGTACGCAAATGTGCTTGGGAAGAGAAACGGATTGAAAATGCGTAAAAAGAGACGAAATTGTGACATTGACCTGCAATACGTGAGGCGAGCTGAAAGGCCGCGTTAGCTGGGTTGCTCCCTGACTGACCAACACGTCGCAAGGCCCTCACACTCCCTTTGCCCATAAAAAAATAGCGCAAAGGTGGCGTGACATCTCTTAAAAACGACAACAAGATTACCGAAATGTGAACACGTCCAGGAAACGGACCAGAGTAAGCCAAGCAGTCGTTGTTTTTCGTCGCTACAATGAGTGATTGAAATTTGCACCGACCTGCCCAGATTCTGTCGTCCCCCGCCGCTTCCTCCGGCACCAGCGGCGTTGCCACCGCCCGGCTTACTGCGATTTCCACCGGCCTTCATTGACATGGCGAGCCCATAAAAGACGTCGTCTTAAAATGACCAGCTTGGCACCGCAAAGTCTCTCGACGACGAGACAGCTGTATGTGTGTATGTATGTGTGTGTGTGTGTGTGTGTGTAGTTAGTTGTGACAATTAGCCACCGCCGTTAGCACAGTGCCGAGCTCTGGTGGCTTGTAGGCTAATGTCAACGTGCCTGTCTTGAAGTAAGAGGCTATGCTAACAAGCTAGCAAGACTAGGCTAGCCCAATTAGCAACCTGAACAATTGCTTTTAAGAGGGGAAAATGCGATTAAAAAAAAGACAACACGTGAAAACGATTCTGTTTAAATAAATACGAGCGTTGAACCTCTTGCCAACGTGCTGCGTCAATCCGGACGAAATTATTTTGTAGTCTGAAATTGTTTTTTAGTGCTGTCTCGGGCTGTTTCCGTTGCTAACATCGAAAAGACCAAAACAGTCTGAAAGGGACAAAAAAATGGCGGAGGGATATTTGACATGCGTAACGGCACTTGGCGTTCGGAGCAATAGACAAATAACCAGACAACATTCAAGGCCAACGGGCGACTACAGCGAATATTCCGTTAAAGACACGTTAAAAGCAAACAATGACGGCCATACATGTGTATTTAAAGTAAAAGCGCTACTTGATGGTACTATTTTCAGGAAGTCATCCAAGGCTGTGTTGTGGCATCCACGTGAGCCGGCGAACACACCGTATACACATGCGCTTCTACAGCTACCGTAACACACTGCATACGCAGAATCAAATGACATTAAATACATTGTAATTGTACTCTAGTGTTAGTGTTGCCAACGCATGATTAATTTCATGAACTGCAATGATTACGATGTATTTTGTCTTCCTTATGCGGGCAATGCTAAGAAAATGTAACGAAGGTAAACGCCATCACTTAAGTACACGTTGTCATAGTTACATTTTGTTACCGTCCCATTTACTGTATTTTGTACATGTCATTTTCCGTCTATGATATATATCTAACAGGCGGCACCGACTGGTTAGGACGTCGACCTCACATGCAGATGTTGTAGGTTCGATAGTGTGGAGTTTGCACGCTCTCCCCATGCCTGCGTATTTTTTCGCAGGTTTGCTCCCACATTCTTTGAAACATACATGGTGGGTACAGTATACAGTATTGGCCTTTAATTCTCTTTAAGTGTGATTGTGAGCGCGAATGGCCGTTCGTCTCTTGTGTGCCCTGCGATTGACTGGCAACTAGTTCAGGATTTCCCCCGCCTCCTGCCCGAAGATAGACGTGAAATGCGAACGTGACCCTTGTGAGGATAAGCCCCCGCCCCTTGAGAACAAGCGTAATAAAATGAATGCAATGGAATAAATAAAACAATGAGAAATTTATGTACTGTATATTTTATTTTTATTTTATTTTCAGCATATTTAATACGTGTTAATTTAAAAAAAGACACTGTATAGTGTATACTTAGTGATTTGCAAGTTAAATAGATTCTCATTAAACATTTTGATCAGGCATTATTATTTACCTACTATTGTGTACATTACGCCAGTCGAGCCGTAAAGTACCCCCTTGAATTGACAAGAAGCTACAAGATAAGCATAATAGGTGCGTGCGTCTCCTGGGGTACTTTCCTTGGACTTTTTCCAATCTTCGAGGCGCTCATTTGACAGACAACAACCGTCGGTCAATAGACATCCCCAATGGGAGAGTCTTAATGTGGGTTTCGCTTCCCAAAAGCGGCAAAGACTTAACTTGTCACCTGAGCCAAGTCGCTAGTTTGTTAGCTAAGCTCGAGCTCGACGACACTCTTAAGCTGCTCAGGGGTCCATTCCTTTGAGAACGATCATAGTGACAATCTTTCATTCATTTAGGGTGAGGGCAGATGCATTTTAAATTCAAATCCACGTGATTGTAGCGTCTCTGTCCACGTGAATGGAGTGTCGTTTGGCTACATGTTAGCAAGCGTGCTAGCAGTTCCTAAAGAGTCCTCACGACATTGCTAGCTAACGCTCACTAAAAATACACCCTTGTCCTGTGGTCCCCCGCCTTAGCGGTGGGCTCGTCCGCTACATTTTTTGCAATCTGCGGCTTTTATGGTGACCTCGATCGGTTTTTGGTACTCTACATGGTCACTCCGGTGGATTCAAAGCGACAGGAAGAGCGAGCCGGACCCCGAGGTGGTGAGCCGGGTTGGGCTGACTTGACGCCGCATCGCACCAGCCGGGAGGTGGTGGGGTTAAGGGTGGTGGTAGCGCGTTATTTTGTCCCCATGCCCTGTCGTTAGTAGTCATATAACGAGCCCTCGTCCAGATCGGGGATACAGGAACGAGGCTTGTTTTAAGGTCAAGCATAAAGTCCTTGTTCCCACTGTCAACTGTGCGAGATCTTAACGGGGACGACAACAGTTTCAACTGGATCATCATGTCAGAAGATAACAGCGCGGATAACTTCATCAAGGTAACTCTTGGGGAACTGTTTTTGTCAGGGGGACACAGGGGGTCCGCGGTTTACGACGAAGTTTCATTCTGACGTTACCTGGAAGTGTACGTAAGTTAAAACCCACCCGAGTCTAGCTGGTTCTATAACCTAGTTGTAAGGTTATTTTATATTTATTAATTTATTTATTAGTGGCTCATGTATATAAAACAATGGAACGAAAAGCCTAAAATACAATGGTGCCCAAAGGGCCTATTTCTACACATCTTCTGAAACAATTTTACTGTGCCAAGTTTGTAACCCCTGAATGTCATAGTCATCATCAAGTGAAAACATGTGTACACTGAGCTGCCTTCTTGCCCTGCATGATGACATACTCTTACATACCATTGAAGTGTGATATTAGTCATTTGGTCAGCTCTTGCTGCATGGGGCTGAAGAGGGCTTACCTAACCAGCAAGAGCTCATCAGCCAACACACATATATTATGCTTTATTAGTAGCAGAATTACTTGCATGTTTCATCAATACGATAGTTATACTGAAGGCTTAATTTATAGCAAGAAAAATATACCTGGCATACATGGTGTACAAAGTAAATGACGTTTAATCTGTGAGAGAGAGAGACAAGTGAGAATTCCACACAAATGTCGGAAAGCATTGCTAGTGAGCACAAGCAGTATTTGTCTCAAATAGTTTGTAAACCGATGGAATGCACTTTGCAAATGCAGAAATATTGTAGTGTTCAAAGCAAGTTCACTTCTGGTACAGGAAAAAAAAAACATGTTGTTCCTGATTTGTTACAAAAAGATCAAGAGTCATTTTGTAATTCAAGTCATTAAAAACAAATAAGGCCCCCCTAAAAAAGTGAGTTTGGCAATGGCTTGCATCTTAAGGGACTTGTAAGTTGGGGTGCAGTTTTTGAAGCTATCAAGTGTAAAAAAAATAAGTGGAGCAGTAACTGTGAGCTTGTCTTCCAATGACTATCATAAGAACAGCCAAAAGGAGGGCAAACAAAAAAATTACAAGTTTCACCCTGGACTCAATTGATAGATACACATCCATAGATTTGTAATAGTGGTTGTGGTTAATTTTGAGTAAGCAGGAATCTATCGTCACATACACACTGGACTGGTTGTCTGTCAATCCAGAGCACAAACAGAATAATATTTTGAATAAGATTGTGTGACAGACAACCATGCACCTTCACACCTATGGATAGTTTCGATTTTTCGTAAAACAATTTTTGGAAACGGGAGAGGAATCTGTAGTGCCTGGAGAATTCCTCTGTGGCTTTGTGAGGCAGATGTGCTAACTCAACCGTGATGCCATGAATGAATCCACTTAATTTTCAAACCTCATCTTCAAGCTATCATTGTTCACGTTTCATTATACCGACCTACTGCTTCTATGATTCCTTCCTGGCCTGCTACCTTCCATATGCCACTAGCCTGGCATCCAAGTCAGCAGTAAAATGTGATCTCAAGTGCCCCGGGCCTCTACTTTGACAACTGGGCCAGAGTGTGCTTAATGATGGGTTGACTGGGTTCTGCCGCTGAGAATTGGAACACACACTAGTGTCCACTTGGGCCGTGAGTAGACAGCTGCTGGGTAACTTACTCCTCAGTGTTTGGCTGACCAGTCAAGGCATCATTAAATCTCCTTGTGGTCATACCTACAACAATTCAGATGGATGAAATTTTGGCCCCTGTCAGGCTAACCTTTGATTCATATACCTATACTCGAATTGCAGGAGGCCTCCATTCTAGAGGAATACAACATCAACTGGACGCAAAAGCTAGGCGCTGGCATCAGCGGACCTGTCAGGTGAGTCTGGGCTGAGAGAAAAATAAGCATTCAAAGACCAGTGTGATCAGTTAATGAGATTCCTGACCAACTGAATCACTGGCACTTCCCAATGTTAGCATTGGTTAGCAAAACGAAGACCGCCTTACGACGCGTTTATACACGAGTCTGCTGAGGTGTCTAACAAGGCTCATCTATCATTTAATGCATAATGTTAATCAATAAATATAAAAAAAAGTTAGGTGTTCCCCTTCAAATCAGCACAAGAAGAAAATGCCGCTGAAGTGGTTTCTGATTTTACGGTTTCAAGTTTAGGCAACTTAAATGTGTGTAGTCCAACAATCTACTCATACTACCGACTCTTAGATTGGGCAAACTGGACTTCTTTCAAGTTTAGTTAAAAAATATGGTATTTTCCTGAAAAATCCAATTTGACAAATTTTTAACGTAGTAGTGAACAGCATGTACCTGTACTGTACCGAGAAAAAAAGCTGAACTTCCATAACGTGGTTTGTTATCTTCTCAAGTTGCCAGAAACTTGACACATTTGTCTAATGGACCTTTCTTGGGAACTGGGTGACTCAGACCTGACTTGTCTCTGTTGGAACACCTATGAGTCATTCCATATTTTTGCTCTTTTGTTTGTTAAATTGGCTGTAATACATGAGGCCTGCTGCACTATTCTGATGTAGCCCAAATAGACCATTGATATTTTTCAGCCAAGCACTTGTTACACTGCTTCCTTTGTCACTGCGCCCTTCAGGTTGGTAAAATTTGGTCTCAGATGAATGTTGCATTAAAAATGTTTTAAAGTGGCATAGCTTTCAGGTTTAGAGAACTGGAGACAATATTTTGTCCAGTTGATGTTTGCCTCTAAAACACAATAGAGATCATTTTCGTTAACCAAAACAAACTGATGTTGACACAATAAAGAGACAGACTTTATGTCTCTTTAAATGAGCAGCAGATCAACATTTAGCCTTCAATAATGTTTCTTTGATGAAGAAGTATAGAAACCGCTCAAAAGCATAACAATGTGAACTTTCAACGTGAACATATGTGAACATAACAATGTGACTTTCTCCTTCTGTTTTGTCTTCATTAAGAGTTTGTGTGAAAAAATCAACACAGGAACGGTTGGCCCTGAAGATCCTCATTGATCGTCCCAAAGCCAGAAATGAGGTTAGACATCCACATATTGTTGCCCTTTAAAGCGTTTGGTTTACGGTTAGGTCTCACCCTCGTGCTTCTTCTGTTTGTCAGAATGTAACATTCTTAACGCAGCGTCTTGGTGCTCCTCTGTGTCAGAAGCAGCCTTCTGCTTATCAGGGATACAGCCAACATAAAAGCTCTCCTGACGCAGCTGGAAAAATATGAACAGAATATCATCTCAGTTAAATCATGGTCTTTTGTTTTTCATAAAAGGACAGCATGTTCTCAGGATGTGCAGTCAGGGGAAAAATAGTAATATCACACTCTTGTTTTTACTCACCCATTCAACTTGTATTGCATTTGATTTTGTTGGGGTGCTCAGTGAGCTGGGGCCCATCTAATCTTATTTTAGACTTTGGGGTGAAAGGTGGGGTATGGCCCGGGATCATCGGCAGACAATTGTAGTGTTTTTGCTCCCGTTTTCCACGAATAGAAGAGAGCTGCTGCCATTGAGTATTTGTGATTATCGGATGTTTTATTGAAAATTCAAATCGAATTTCAAGTGTTTGGATGAAAATGATATTTTTTCCTTGGTGAAAAATAATCATACACACATACATTTCCAATTAAATAAAACTTTATTTGAAAAAAAAATCAACATGTTTGTTTACTTGTTTAAACTGCTTAGCATCATACTATCTCCCCATATAAACTGTTCTGTGAAACAGATTTGTCAGCTGAAGGAGCAATATTTTAGTCAGCATGGTTTGTTAAAATGTGATTGGTAGGAACTGGGTCAGGCTGCCAGCATCAAAAGTGCAGTTATTTAGCAGCGAGCGCTGCTAGCTAGCTGCTAATTGATACCAGATGCAGCTACTGTATAACACAAAAGAGCCAATGGTAAACACTGACAACTATTGAACCTGATTTTTAAACAACCTTGTGTTGTTTATATTGGGAGCCGGGAGCAGCACTTGCAGTAGAAGCACCAGTCGAGCTGCTATGTTGCCGCATGCTGCTGGAAACAAGTTCAAAATAAAAGTGTACCAAGGCATTCATTATGTGGCAAATTCAGGCTTATTTCGATGTTAGCCTTCTCACTGTGTTGCTGGCATTTTTTACGGCCATGCAGAGCATTAACAATTGTTGCTGCGATAGTTTTGGCCAAATGCATCTAATGTACTTCCTATCACAGGCTATCACCGTATTGCAGAAATGCTTTGCTCCGTATCTTGATTTTTTTTGCATGTCGCTACCTCTGCCTGCAGGTGCGATTGCATGTGATGTGCGCCAACCACCCAAACATCGTGCAAATCTTGGAGGTGTACGCCAACAGTGTCCAGTTCCCACATGAGTCCAGCCCGAGGTAGCTTTTTCCGCCCATTATAGTTTCTATAGTCATGCTTCCCATTTTTATTGGAAAAAAAAACACGTTATATTTGGCAGAGCTAGGCTTCTGATCGTCATGGAGATGATGGAAGGCGGCGAACTGTTCCACAGAATCAGTCAGCACAGGCACTTTACTGAAAAAATGGCCAGTGAGGTCACAAAACAGGTAGGCAATGGCACAATCATTCTTATCAGTCGTTTCCTCCTGATTTCCAACCTGCGTCATCCGTATATTTTCGGAGTGTTGAGCTTTTTTTTTTTTTTTTTTTTTGACCGCGTGACTATCAGTTCGTCTAGCAGTCTCGTTAGCAGCTCCTCACTTGGATTCACCAGCTAATGTCACACTAGATCACCATGCCATACGGCCATTAGCAGTTGTTAAGACACACACATAAATGTGTGACATGACTCCTCCGATAGATCAGTCAAGCCTTGGAACACTGTCACTCCTTAAATATTGCACATCGAGACCTGAAACCAGAGAATCTGCTCTTCAAGGATAACTCTCTGGTAATTGGAGCAAGTTGAATACATACTTACTTCATGCTGTTTTTGCAACGCTTTACTGTATTTATTTTTTTAACCCCGATTTCTTCAGGATGCTCCCGTTAAGCTGTGTGACTTCGGCTTTGCCAAAATAGATCAGGGGGACTTGATGACACCCCAGTTCACTCCCTACTATGTAGCACCTCAGGTAGAAAACGGACACAAAACCTTGAAATGAGAATAGACACCAAAGTTGCTTGTTGCTCTGCAGGTACTTGAGGCTCAAAGAAGACACCAGAAGGAAAAGTCTGGAATCATACCTACCTCACCCACTCCTTACACCTACAACAAGGTCAGACTCGGACCTCACTTCAATTTACTTAACTTACAATCTCTTAAGATGGATTGCATGGTTTCTGTCTGTGTAAACCTACGTGCAAATAGAATATAGGCAAAGCGCAGTTAGTCCAGTCTTAATCAACACTCACTGTCTTTTACCAGAGCTGTGACTTGTGGTCTCTGGGTGTCATCATCTACGTGATGCTGTGCGGATATCCTCCGTTTTACTCTAAACATCACAGTCGCACCATTCCCAAGGACATGAGAAAGAAGATCATGATGGGCAGCTTTGACTTCCCTGAAGATGAGTGGAGTCAGATTTCAGAGATGGCAAAGGACATTGTGCGCAAGTAGGTTTAGTTTGATTATTCATTTCTTTAATAGAACATGTGCATTAATGATTTCACTTGTTATTAAAAAAATATCCACTCTTACACTCACAAGGATGATTTTCAGAGTTAGCCACCCTGTTAAGAGTGCACAAGCTGTGTCCAAAGAGGAAAATTGTTAAAATTGGCATAGAGAACAGTCGTTACGGTATTGAGCTGTCACCATCGAATCATTTTAGAAATGTTTACGCCAACACTTCTTTCATCAAATAACTGAGTGGTTCAAGTCACCTTTCAAAATGGTTAAACTTTAACCGTAAGCGGGGCATGTTTTTGCCATGTGAAATGCAACAAAATAAGGATTTGCATCTTTTTTTTTAAATTTCTAGCTCTTTGATGCACGTTTTTTTTTTGTTTTTAGTTTTCGACTCACCTGGAACCTGTAGAAATGCTTTAAAAAATAGTTATCAGTTGTTGAAAGTCGATTTATTTTGCTTTAATTTTTTATTGTTAAAAAGGATACAGTTTTAGGTATACTGATACAACCTTTCTAGATAAAAATCGTATTTATTGAAGGTGTGTGTGTGTGTGTGTGTGTGGGGGGGGGGGGGGGGGGGTTCCTCTCTTTAGGGGCTTTTGCAAAAAAAATTTTAAAAAATTGAGAAGCACTGTTTTAAATGTAAAAAATTGCAACGTTGCCTCTTGATCAACATAATACCATTCAGGAGCCAAAGAAAAAGTCCGACTTGTCAGACACATGCTCTCCACTCTTTTTTTTCCTGTTCCTTGCAGGCTGCTCAAGGTGAAGCCAGAGGAGAGGCTGACCATCGAGGGAGTCTTGTCTCACCCGTGGCTCAACTGCACCGAGGCATTGGACAACGTACTGCCTTCGGCCCAGATGATGATGGACAAGGTGGGCGGCGGGGAGTGGCCAAGAGCACGCACTAAGGAGGGTAACTATGACCATGTATCTCAGGCGATGGTGGCAGGCATCCAGCAGGCCCATGCGGAGCAATTGGCCAACATGAGGATTCAGGATCTAAATATCAGCCTGAAGCCGCTCAACTCTGTCAACAACCCAATCCTCAGGAAGAGGAAACTACTCGGGTCTGTTTGCTTATGTTTATTTTTAATAAGTGACCTTTCATGGGCCTTTGTAGCATGTTTGCGTACCATTTACCAGCATACCCTCTTTTGCAAATAGTGAATGGATGTGAATCTATTTTTGTAATACTTGACAAAATTTCCAGTTTTTTGCAGCCGACCTAATGATTGATTTGCCTGCATGAACAATGCTGACTATTATTAGTTATACTTGTTTTTTTTCTTCCTTATGGTAAAAAAAGAGGCATTGCTTGAAGTGAGTGTTTTTTGTATTGTACTGTATTATGTTAGTAGTATGTGGATGACTCACTGACAAATAGGGTTATGATGTCGATTTTGGGCAATGCCACTGTTAAAGGAACTACGGGAATGTTTGTTCAAAAAGCTCTATATTTTGTATTTAGGTTTGTGACAACCTTAAAAATAGTCATTTTCCACATAGTGTACAGCGTTTGCAATTTTGTTTTTTGGCCGTTTTTTATATTTGTAATGCAGGCGGAGTTTGAAATGAGTTAGCTAACAGTAACTTAAGTCGTAGAAGCGTTAGTCCGACATCCCCAACGTGGCTCTAAAATTGTATTTGCTGAGGCATGGCTCTAAAATTGTATTTGCTGAGGCATACAATAACTCTGAATGTTGGCGTTTAATCCTGCTACTGTTTAGAGTTTGCTAAGTGTGAACATGATGCGCTCGTGTCGTTTTTGTGCCAGCCCCAAGCCCAGTGACGGTTTCTTCCTTCACGACCCAGAAAATGGAGGCGAGGACTCCAATGTAGCGCTGGAGAAACTACGCGATGTCATTGCACAGTGTATTCTTCCACAGGCTGGTCAGTAAATTAATATATACGATAACAAACATGGGAGATGTCAAATCATTGAATTTTAATGTGTGTGTGTGTTAAGGCGAGAACGAGGATGAAAAGCTGAACGTGGTGATGTTTGAAGCCTGGAGGTTTAACAGGGACTGCAAACTACTGCGAGACGGCCTGCAGGGACTCAGCTGGGACGGTTAGGGTTCATTTTATGTTTGGGTGTTTGGCGCACCTGTCTTTGCGGAACCTCTCGAGCGTCGTTATTTCTTGTTTTGTGTTGCAGGTCGAGCATTCGGAGATAGGGTGGATCGCTTGAAGCTGGCTGAAATTGTGAAACAGGCCATTGAAGAGAGGACAAATCTGGAAGAGTCTCACTTGCCAACGTCTTTCTAGCACTCGTTTTTATATTGTCTTTTTAACAAGGATTTTTTTTTTAAACAAACAAAAAAAAGACAAATAATTAGCTTTTTCTCCCAAAGGATTCTCTTTCCAAGGCCTAATGTACAGCTGTTTGAAAAAAAACAAACTCGCTACTTGCACAGGAAAAAAAAAAAACTTCAATTTTGCATAAAAAAAAAAAATCAATGAGAAATTATTTACTTGGATGGAAACTTTTATTCACAGCTTGTATTCATTTGTTTTATCCCAATAATTTCATCTCTTCTAACGTTCCAAACTGTATTTATTTAAAACAAAAGTTCAATTATTTATATTTTCTGTAGCCTGTGAATGGGCTTCAAAGAAAAGAAATCAGATTTTTATGTACGCTATACTTTTTAGACCTAAACTTGTTTTCCCTCAATTAACATGTCCTTTCACTTCAAAAAAAGCTGCAAAGACACACTTTGAAATCAAACTCAAACTGTCATGAACCACCTTGGAGCAAACTAGCTTTTGAAAAAAATCTTACTCGAGGTCCTGACAGCATCTTTGATCTTCCTCCTCCGATTCCCTTTAATGTCATGCTACGCTTTTATCCTTCCAGGATTCCCGTTGCTAAAGTTGTGATTTCGCCTTAAACGTTGGTTCCAGTTTTTTGACATTGTTTGTTTCTGTTTAAGTGTTTGGAGTATAAGTCCTGTACTGTTTGACTGACTACAAAGAAACGCGGGGGTTTTCTTTCTTTCTTTTCATACACCTTATTTCCACATATAGAATTTCTTGAATAGACGCCATACGCTGATTATCCACCGGCTCCGTCACCCACCCGGAAAAAAAAAGCGTTGGTGTCGGACCAAAACCTCGTGAGTCAAATTTTGCTGAGTTTATGCACACGAAATAAAGCATCCCTTTTCATCTCAGCTCAAATGCGATCAGTCACACTGTGTTGTTAAATTCTGTTGTTAACCAAAACAGCAGCAACTGATGGGCTCTGATACACCGATAGAATTTGTTTAATCGTACCCCAAAAATACCTTTTAAAAAACGAAAGCCCGGCCCCCCAATCTTCATTCCACTATTTTTACTGGAATATAGGATGGTATGAACTCATAGTAATGGACACGTCCATATATTGCCATACTCTTAATAGGATCATATATGGAGTTATGTCTCAACATTGCAAATGATCCTGTCCACATATGGTCCATATGTCCATGTGCTAATGTTTACATGTAGTCATGATAGAGCTGTACTGTATACTGAAGTAATACCACGTAGTCATAAGTGCTTTAATGCCCATACTACTGAATAATGTATAAATGGTCATATGTATGAAGACTTGTTCACGTATGTGCTAACATCCATCTATTGCAATGCTTCTCAATTGTATTTGGCCAAGCCCCCCAGTAAAGAGACAACTTTTGCGCACCCCCCAACCAACGCACTGACTATAAAGAAGATTATCATTTATAAAAAAAATGTATAAGTATACCTAAAACTGTATTCTTTTTAAACTTAACTAAAAAAGAGCAATAGAAATCAACTTTTATTTTTTACAGCGTTTATACGAGTTACAGCTTAGTCTAAAACAGAAAAAAAATAACCATGTGCATCAAAGTGCCTGAAACTAAGAAAAAAAAAAGATGAAAATTCTTATTTTTATTGCCGTTACATTTCATGACATGAGAATAACAAAACCCTTTCCCTTGGCTCATCCACTATTTGAGAAGCACTAATCTGATGAAACTATGACCAGATATCCAAGATTCATGTCCTATTTTCCATATCATGTGGTCATGTCCATAAGTAGACTTGCTCAAATATGGTGATGCCGACATATGGTAGGTCCATATCCTAATGTACTTAGTGTAGTCATGTCCGCCATATATGATCACGAACATATTTGGATATGACTACATATTATGGACATGTCCATTAAATCAACAAATCAGACATTGATGACATCAGCAGTGAGCCAGTGTGGCGTTTCCATGGTAACGGGCTGAGCAAGCAGAACCCCGCATATCCTCTTATTATTCACAGCTTCATTGTTTTTGTCTCCTGCTCCAAGACTGCTACACGATACGAAGAAAGGGATTCTTGTACACGCATTTCAGATCCTATTTTTTTTTCTCTCAATCGATTGTTGTTGTGAAAACATGTTGAACATTTTGGGATATGACAAGATCAAGTGAAAAATGAAGTGTTGACTATACACATTTAGTCAAAAAGTGATTTCATTTCTGTTGGTGTCAAGTGGGCCTAAAACCTTCATTTTCTAAAACACTTTAGGGTTTGGATTTTTCGCTGTTGGGGAGGGGTCTACTGAATCATTTCATGATTTGAGCAATCGCTTTGTTTTTTTGGACAAATGTGACTCCCTTAAAATCTCCATGACAACCATGCTAGAATGGTTTTGAAGGCCTTACTGCACAAGCGAACGTGCCTTAAAACGTTCAATAAGTATTATGTGGTTTACCCAAAAATGAAATCATTCCTCAAATGATATTCCCCCCAAATGACTTCAAATACTGAATTAAAATTTGGGGGCGGGAGTTTAACTCAAAAGCATTGTAAAATGAGCCTTTTAAGTTGAGAAGAGAAGTTCTGGACTAGAAAAAGATCGTTCACCAAAAGTGAGATTTTTTTCACCAAAAGTGGTTATAAAAGTTTAAAAAAAAAAAAAAAAAAATCTGTTGTAGCAGAAGTCCCTCATGAAAGTCCATACATTTTTCTGCCTTCTCTGGAATGTCTTCAACTTGCTGACTTTGTAATAAAAGGTCTTTTCAAGAACTTGTCCTAAATCCTTAAAGCTTACATGTACAGATCAGGACCAACTTGAAGTTTTTCTCATGCCGTTTGAACGCTTCTCTTCTGACATCATGGCAACCGGTTCAAGATTTACCTATTACCCAACGACGGCTTATACGAAAAAGACTTGAGGCTGTAATAGCTGCCCACAACGGCTCGTCGTAAGCACGTCTGCCTCACTGTTAAAGGGACCAGATTTCCAACTGGCCTTCCTGTCTGGAGTTTGTATGTTGGAAGAAATAAAAACATACAGAAGATGAAACTTCGGCCTACAAAGTTTTAAGTTAAAACTTTTAATTGCAGATATAAGAAGCAAGTAGAAACAAAGTTTGTGTTTCGTAAGATTCACAGCCACCAAGACACTCAGTCTGTTCCACATACAAAAGGCACTTTTTTTTTTTCTCCAATCACAAAACATTTTTCTAAGAGCAGCAACACTTTGCTCCTCCCATAAATGGGAGAGTACTTTGAATCTGTGTATCATTCTTATATTTTAAATTGGCAAACACAAAAGTGACTTTTTATTTTGTTTTAAAAAAAAAAGTCAATTTTGTGCCATTTCAAAACGAAAAGCGCTTATTATTGTTAGATATTTACGCATGTGTGGAATTACGCTTTTATTTATTTGACTAAAGAGCAAATACAAGAAAAATCTGTGCTCATACATACAAATCAAAGTCTCCAAACACCATCAGCAGTTGTATGGAATCAATGTGTTTCTGTGTATTTGGTCCCTTTTGTGCAACAACACTTGAGACAAATTAATTACCTTCAGGTTTTAATTTGCACTGCTGTGACGCTGAGGGCTTGATTCAAAATAGTTTCAGAAACACCGACGAGGAGCAAGACGACAGGGTCCATTTTTTAGTCGATGATTAAACCTCCGCGGGCTGCTTGTCCTCAGTCCGAATCAGAGTCGTCCAAATACTCCTCCGCGTTGCTGTGCGAGCGGGTGATAGCTAAAGAAACAAAAGATGAATTGTGTTTGCTTCTTTTTGTTGTTTTAGGCTTTTATTTGGAGGTTAGGAAACACTGAGGCTCTGGACTTACTGCTGGGCAGCTTCTTCTTGAGCAACGAGGCGCACTGCGCATTGGTGGCCATCTCCAGCGCCAGCTTGTTCTCGTTGTTCCGGATGTCTGTCCGCGCATCTGGAAACATAAAAACACAACAGAAAGCACACATTTTACATACTGTGACAGCAGCCATAAAACGCAACCAAAAAATGCATTAAATATAAGAAAAATGCATTTGGAGAAACACGTAAAATACCTTACTCCAAATAGAATAATAAGCGGGTGTAAATGCTCACCTTTGTTCAGCAACATGGCCACAATGTCAGAGTAACCCTTCCAAGCCGCAGCATGAAGAGCAGTGTCCCCAAGCTTATTCTATGACACACATCTTTTATTTAATTGCACTTCCTAACTTTTAAATGTTGCTTTCCATAGTTATTCGTAACTTATCCTCACCTGCTGGTTGAGTTCCACGCTGGATTGGCTGAGCAGAAGCTCCACCACATCTAGGAAGAGCGAGAGAATCAAACAACTCACAGGTACAACAAAGTGAAAATATCCTGTGTCCTTTGTGAGTGAGCTCATTGTCGTTGCGCTCTAAAGGGAGTTTGCTATTTTTTTCCTAAGGCTCAAGCACTCTAACTCAGTCCTTCTCGAGGACAAAGTAGGGCAGCTTGGGGAAAGAGTGGTTAGCATGTCTGCCTCACAGTTCAGAGTCAGAGTTACACTCCAGCTGGCTCCGGCCTTCCTGTGTTGGAGTTTGCCACGTGGGTTCTTCCTCCCACACTCCAAAAACATACACAATAGGTGTAGTGGACACTCCAAATTGCCCTTGGATGAAGTTGCGAGTGTGAATGGTTGTTTATGTCGGTGTCCGATTGTCTGGAAGCTTGTTCGGGGCGCCCCCCGCCTACCGTCTGTAGACAGCTCGGATAGGCACCGGGCAAGCCAGCGATCCTCGTGAGGATAAGCGACAATAGAAAATGGATGGAGGATAATTAAACAGAACTGCTCTAACAGTACCTTTATGTCCTCCGTGACATGCCCAGTAGAGGGCAGTGTTTCCCGCCTTGTCCAAGCCGTTGATTCCCACCCTGTTCTCCACACATTCCCTCAACCAGGAGAGGTTTCCTGAGTGAATATGTCCACACGGAACAGTTCAAATAATTGGAAACAAAGGATGTAGCTTAGAGGGCACCACACCTCGTTTGGCTGCTTCATGCATCGGGTGATCAACAGACTCGGCGCGCTCTGTCACTAAAAGGGACAGCAAGTGTTTAGACTTTAGAGTCACAGATGGAAGCTTTTTAATGTTTTTTTTTCCATTTACCATAGTTGCGTGGAATAAGGCCTGTTCTGCCTCTGCATGTTCCTTTCCACCAGTTATTGTCGCTCTGAGGACAAAAGGAAGACGTTGCGGGAAAAACAAAATGTACACAGTAATCTCTCGCTGTATCACGGTTCCTCTTGCACGGGTTCGCCGCTTCACGGATTTTTTACAGCGCGGATATTTTTTACAGCGCATTGTGCTCTGAATCCTGATTGGCTCAGGGGCTTTACTGTTGTCTTGAAATAAAATATTGACGCTGTATCCACTGATTTTCACTTGTCATTTCATTACAAAAGGCAAGAGGATCCAAAAGCTTGCTTTCGCCTCTCCGGTGTCTCTCCTCTAACTGCCGTGTGCGAACGTGCTAGTAAGCACATCGATTGACAGCTTGGTCTCTGGGAGCCGATCACGTGACTCGTAGGCGTGCCGAGAGCAAACACGCACACTATGTAGACACAGACAGCAATGGAGAAATGCGCAGCTTTGGAAATCTTGACTTTTACCTAAATTTCTTTTGCAATAAATTGAAATTTCAAGTATATTGTTAAGATATAAGAGGCTTCACTTTAATTCGATGTCCGGGCATATCCGTTTATAAAAATCTTGCTCGGAAAAAGAAAGAGCTCAATCTACTACTCATAACAATGTGCGGGTTCATGACGAAGAGGCATAGCTGGGACTGTCAAATACGTGAGTGACAATGTTTCCAACTTTGTATTACTATATTAAAATGATTGTTTTAAACAAATTTGGGGCTTTAAAACAGGTTTTGATTTTATTCAAAAGTTTAGCATTGCATTGTGAAATAATTAAGAAAAATAAAGTTGGCTACTTCACAGATTTCACTTTGCGCGTGTTTTTGGAACGTAACCCCCGCGATAAACAAGGGATTACTGTGTGTGTGTGTGTGTATATATATATATATATATATATATATATATATATATATATATATATATATATATATATATATCCATCCACACACACACACATAGTATATACATACATACATACACATACAGATTTAGGAAGCAGCAAATGATTGATTTTGTGTGTGTGCGTGTGCGTGTGTGTGTGTGTGTGTGTGTGTAAAGGGGGAGGCCCAAATTCTAGCTAAATAAAGAGTGTATGTCTGTCTTACCGTGTCAGAGATGTAGAGGATGTCTCCTTCTTCAAAGTAAAGCTCATCGGGCTGCAACATATAACAAGGGGCCACAGTTCAATTGTCAGCTTGTTTGTTACAACTTGAATGCATATCATATCATATAAATCATATTCCTCTCAATTTTTTTGTGTTTTCTAAACTATTTTTCCTGTAGGAACTTTTTTTTTGGGGGGGGGTTTACACAATTTTTACAACGAATTTACATGTTCCTAAAATGCAAATGTCTCACATGCTTTTAAAACATGTTTTGGAATGAGTTTCAATGAAAGCAAAAAAAAAAAAAAAAAAAAAACACATAACAAAACAAACAAACAAAAATGAGCCCTAAAAGGTGTTCAAAATCCAATAGAGTGATATTCAATGAACTTCAATTTTGTGGCACACGCCATCCGCCCACCAGATATACTAACATCTTGACAGTGGTACCAACTTTTGGAAAAACTAATATCCTCCACTAAAAACCAACAAAAACAAAACTTTAGACTTCCATTAAAACAAAAAAAAAAAAAAAACTCATTTGGCAGTTTGGTGATGTAGCCACCAGGAGTGAAAAACAAAGAGATGCGCTTACCGATCTGGGTTCAAAGGTGAACTCTGCTCTGAACACCTTGACTTGGCCTGCAAATAAAATACATCAAACTGAGCACAACAGGTGTGGACTCGTGTGGATTGCGTCTTTAATGGCTAATGCAAGTTATTATAGATTTGTAACTTAAAGGGACAGTGTGTAAGATTTAAACCGTTCTAAAAAGGGAAGAAATGATTGTAAACTTAAAAAAACTTGCAAATGAACGTGTTCTTCATGACAACAGTATGTTTTAAATATAATCATAGGTCTAGTTATCATTAAATAATATTACATGGAGGGTGGCACTTCTCCATGTTTGTTACAGCTACGGAGAATGGTAAATGCAGCTCCTGCAGCAAACGGTCTAAATCTTACACACTTTCCCTTTAAAATCTAATCTTTTAAATTACAGTCTACAGGACGCACCAATACTTTTGGCCTTTGAGAAAGATTAATGTGTCAGCCACATAAGCCAAGTTTTGACGCACAGATGTACATTTTTATATCGGCCGTATTCTTGTTTACAATAATTACCGCAATGGGACAAGCTAGAGGGTGAACGTCAATTGGCTGTTAGCAAACAGTGCCTGTTGCAGCTAATGGCAGCTTGTGTTAGCAGAGGTTATTACAGCCTTATTTTCAGTAAAAAAAAAAAAACAAAAAAAAACAAGCAGAATGAACCAACATCCGAGTCCATCCTTGACCTCACACACACACACACGCACGCACGCACGCACGCACACACGCACACACACACACACACACACACACTCACACACACAGAGGAATATTACTAAAACGGAGTGGATCATGCAAAAGTTATGATGTCCCCAGCTGATTCAATTAAGAGTGGCAAGGTATACAGCTGTATGCACGGGTTAGAGAACACAGAAAGGCATTCCACTTGACCCGGTTATTCATTGCTATCTTTTGGTATTTACACACAATCATAAATAAACTTGGTAGAATACGAATGCTGAGCAACTCCGGGTTTTTATGGCATAAATTAACTCCAGCGGCGTTGTTTCGAGCGCATTCAATGTGACACTGGCGCTGCGTTCACTGACTGCTCAATGTGGGAAATCTAAAACTCACTTAACCTGTAATAAATATATAATTTACAGATAGGAACATACTAATAAAATATGAAGAATTTACAAAGATGATATTCGGTTTTAATACCGCTTTTACACTGGTGCCAAATTGTTGGTGCATCCTCTACATGATAACATGAAAAATAACCTCAAATTAAGGGTGCGTTCTATGAGGATATACTGTACAGAAAATTATATTCTGTTAGATGGAAGTAAAAAAAGCATTGATTTACATGTTTATCCACTTTTGTGTGACATTTTTATTTGGTGATGTGCCTTGGGATTTTTCACAGTTCAAATACGTGCCTTTGCTCAATACATTTTAGGAATCACGGCTTTACAGACCTAAAACCGTCCAGATAGTCAGAACTTCAGCCTCTCAACATTAAAGATTCTTATTTCTTAAGCTCTCACTTCGTTACCACTTCCTTGAATCAAAATTAGGCATCTACAAATTACTGTTTTTACTTTGAAAAGTAAAACTTAATATTTTGGTCAATTTTGTAGAGTTACTGAATCAACCATCAAATGATTTATAAATGTTAATGATAGTCCTGCACAATTTTTTTTAACTACTAAACAATACACCCCCCCCCCAAAAAAAAAAAAACAAACACAGACAAAACTGGTTAATGAACGGCAAATCAGGAAGAAATGGTTTAATGGAATAAAATAAGTTACTCTAAAATATTTCAAAAGTGGAAGCCCTAGTTGAGTTTGATATTACTTAAAGACTGTGGTTCATGATTACTCTACAGCAGTGTTTCTCAATTATATTTTGTCAAGCCCCCGCCCCTTAACAAAAGAAAAAAGCAATAGAACATTCAACTGTTCATTATTTTAAAGAGCGTTTATACAGGTTACAGCTTAATCTAAAACAGAAAAAAAATTGTCCAAGTACATCAAAGTGCCTGGATCTTTAAAACTTATTTTACTGCAGTTACACTTCACATAACAAAAACAAAGGCTTTTCCCTGGGGACATCCGCGCACCTCCTGGCACCACCTCGCACCCCCCCAAGGAGGCCGGCTCCACTATTTGAGAAGCACTGCTCTACAGCAAAATGCTCTGATAACTAGAAAACAAAATAGCCATCAAGAAAAGAAAGCATTGATGGGTTTACACTGATCTTGCATTCCACATAAATACATCATAAAGATAAGTCACTCATTCCAAATATGTACTCTAAGGAAGGGGGTGAGGGGCTGAGGAGGCCCAGTAATATAGAACTTTTACTTCCATACACTTGTTTATTAATGCAGAGGTGTTATAATAGCAAAAATTCGGCCTTGAGTTCCGGAGTTGAGTCACTCCGGATACGCACGTCCCTAATTGCTTCGCTGTTGTTTTCACGAACGTGTATACGGAGGACCGAAGATGTGGCAAAGAAACACAATTCAGCCACAGATACACTTATGTAGACAGACAGACGGAGGGGGGGGGGGGGGCAGCTGCAGACTTTAGATGACACTGGATGTTTATTACGCAAGAGCTCAAATAACTTCGTCTGCAACTAATAGAAAATATTACATGCAGCTTGGAGTGCATATGTGGCGAGTATGTGTTTAAGCTGACAACTGCAGCAGTGTTTCAGGCTGCCTGAATGGCTCAGTTCACTTTCGCACACTCCACAGGCCTGGTCACGTACAGTTCTCTCAACACATACAGCACAGGCCCCATCACGCTGCTCTTCATGCAAACTGTGTGTGCCCAAGATAATTGGTGCTCTTGAAGGGTTTATATCATGCTCTTTTAAACTTTATACAGTTCATGTTTTGGTATGTGCATGATTTCATTCAATCTTTGCACCATTTTCTATATGAAAAATGAGTTATGTTGGTGTATTGCTATATTTCTAAGCTGAAAGTAAATCCCTGGCTCCCTTAAACCTTGCCTCTCACCGTACAGTTGCTGTAACCCTTTCATTACATTGTTCGAGAGTGCCGCAAACTACTAGAAGAGTGTGAGCGTGTGGTAAGTTTGCATGGCTGGTACCAACTTTAAGACGGAACAAAGTGAGCACTGTCATTTGCACTCATCTGCCGGAGCTGGTACTGAGTGCGAACCAGCGAGCAAGGAATGCTCAGGGTCGTGTGACTGAAATCACAACTTAATCAGTGTTTTTGTTAATAAACAAGAATTCAACGATGAATACAAACTTCAAGACATTGAATTTGCATGGTACAGGCCCTTTTTGGTATCTGTCTGAAACACACATGCTCTCGTCTAAAACACAAGTACTGCACCGTTACGTTAGGTACACCTGCACAATTTAATACACAAAGTCTTAATTTGGAGTACTGCAGCTTGAGAGCCTGCAAATGTTTGCAATAAATGATGTTGTATCATTGTTAAAACTGCATACCTACCTATGGGGCACAGCAATCAAACATATTAAACCAACTTCCTATCCTTGGGCCAATTAAAAGCTCTGATTAAATCTGCCATTAAAAGCTATCAGACTGTGATTCACCATCACTTAAATGTGACATGTGTCTTCAGGCATTCAAAATTTTTACTTTTTAGGGCAAAAAGAGTGTCATTAGTTGACTCGACACCAAGATGCAAAGACTACTTGGAGTATATTTATGACTTATGCCGACAAACGTCTCATAACAGTACAACTTTTTTTCCCTATAAAAATTATGAATTTGTTATTGTATCATTTACTCCTTTTTATCTTGAAAATACTGTAGGCAGGCTCTTAATTCCTATAGTGTTTAGGATAGACATGGTGGTTATTTTTATTTGAGATGAGTCCTTGGGAAAACTACTCATTTTTGTATGTAAAATAATGTAAAGCTAATTATTTGGGTGCACGATCAAATTGTAGCCATCATAAATCTACCATTAACTTTACAAACGTAGATGTGTGCTAACTTCGAACATTCTGGTACTGTCATGTAAGTGTAAAAAGGACTTCTTGAGCACATCCTGTGCTTTGTGGTTATATCGGTCCATCTCCAAAGAATATTTAAAAACAAACCCATGAAATAAAGCAACATGTGTGATTTATTCTTCACGAGTCTTTCATCTACGATTGCGGCGCCCTCGTACAGGTCTGGCGGCTTCAAATCTCTCCTCTGCTAATGGCTATGCTTCAAACATATGTGCAACAAATGAAAAAAAAAAAAAAAACCCTGCCAGTCCTGTATATCAAGCGTCAATCAATGTGCAGGTAGTTTTATGTGTGAATGAGTGAGCGGTACAGTCATTCAACCCAGGTCGTGTGTTTTTGTTTACTTTTATAGCATTATTGTGATAACAATAAAGATAATGATTTTGGTCACGATAATAGTAATGTGAAGTGCATTATTATCATTATTATGGATGGTTTTTAATATTGCACAACTAATGTGTCTGAGACCTTGATCGACTTTTATCAACAGTCTAGCACGTTGTTTTCAAGGACACAATGCCCCCAAATGTTTCGTGATGTCAACTCCATGCTTGGGAAATAAGAATGTTAAAAACCAATGAGCTTTTTCTGTTTTGCAAACATGAACATATAAACAAGAGTACAAATCAAAGCATTCAAAACTGTTGCTTTGAGAAGTACACAAAAAATATGTTCTGTCAGAAGACATCTGTGACCATAAAATAATGACTAAAAGGCTTTAGATGAAAACTAGACAAGCAAAAAAAAAAAAAAAGCACACGAGGGAATGCTCCTTCAATTGCTAGTTCAATCAAACAACATAAAATATACGCATGGCGAACATCCTTAAGCAATGTCCTCTACACACATGCAAGTCCCTATCCAAATGACTTCATGAAGGCATTTTCCATCAGTGGCCATCCAAGAAATGATTCCCTCTGAACTACAAAGCCTAGATAAGTAACATTAGCGCTTTATATGTTGCATATTTCTTGTCGAGCGGTCTAAAATGAACAGTTATAGATCAGGCAATGGCTATAGTTACACTATGAAATGGGATGGGCATTTGATTGCATTACACCAATGTAATTCTCAATTATATTTTGCAAAGCCCCCCCAAGAAAGAGAAAAAAAATGTGCCCCTCGCCCACGCTGACCATCAATAAGATTATTATCTATGAAAATTGTATAGGTATACCTAAATCTGTATCCACGCCCCCCGGCCACGCCCCCTGGGCTTCGCCTCTAGCGCCCATGGTCTAAGTTGAAGAATTTACAACTACTATGCTAGGTAACACAACAATCGTGAAGGCATGCGTGAAAATAAGTGTCTGTGACATAGTTAAACGAGTATAAAACAAATGACAATGCGTAGACAGCATTAAAAATACGATTGTGAGTCAGTTAATACATATCACTAACCCGAGTAAAAATAGTGCAAAGCAGCTAACATTTGAACATATTGTGATCAAACTTGACCTGACTTGTGACCCAAACGATGATTTGACTCGACTTGCTAGAAATGTAGTTGAGGTGACTTAAATTTTCCCAAAGTAACTTGATAGAAGCTTGAAGTTCTTGAAGCTAAAATTATAACTTACACGTATGACTCAATCCCACTTCTCTTGCTGTATTATTGCAGCTATCTGGTGTTTATTTTTTGTCCATGTGTTTGTGAATTTCAAGCACTATGGAACGGAGTACATTTCCGCCATATTGCTAGTACCCAAAGTATGCTTTATTGTGACATTAAGCATTCGCAGCGATAAATAAATCAGCTGGTACACACATTTGACGCGCATTGCTTGTACACGCATCTTATATTTGCTAAAATGTTCTAACCGGGCAAGGATGACGGGTGTGACTGGGGGTGCTCACAGACTCTATGATTGTCGTCAGTCTTTGACCTGTAACCTCAAACGCAACACACTCACCTACAGAACTGGGGTAAATAGGGAAGTCAGAGACTATTCGACTCAAAAGCTGCATCACTTATTTCGTCCCTTTTACGACCTTCCTTCATTGCCCACAAGCAGACTTTGGGGCTATCTTTTGGATACAGACTCAAAAGAACATAAAAATATACTGTAGTGTTTTTTCTCGAAACTATTTTCGACCGCCCACCAAAACGCGTCGAAAGACGCTAGCAATGTGTTCTAAAGTAGTTTCGGCTACATTCGAACAAACATAATAATTCACATACCTGGCTTGGCCGGCTTGGGAGGAGGCTTGGACATTGGCGAGGGTAGAAGTCGAACGCAAACTAAGCACCGCGTTCGGAATTAAGACTGAAAAGTTCGCTAAACAGGACAGTCACTCCCTTTAAGGAAGTCGTGGGCGCCTCGGGTTACGCGGAAGTGATGCTCTGCACATGCGCAAAAACAAAATTTTAAATTGAATTAGTTAAAATTGATATCATTTTTCAGCTTGATTTTTATTAAACTATATATATATATATATATATATATATATATATATATATATATATATATATATATATATATATATATATATATATATATATATATATATATATATATATATATATATATATATATATATATATTCTTATTTATTTTAAATATCTTTTTTTAATCATTTTTGTATCATATACGCTCGCGACCCTGTAGTGAGAATAAGCGGTTCAAATAACAATTTATTTGTTTATTGTTTAAATGTTTTTCATGCGTTCCTCTACAGTGACGTCACGCGTCTTACATAGTCCGAAAGCGGAAGTTTTGAATGAATGCGAGCTCGCCATGAAATCAAGTTGGAGCTGCGCACCTCACACGCAGCGTTGCAAATTGCGCATGTTTTTTTTATGAACTGTTGATTTACATGCTAGCTTAGCTAGCAATTGCGAGCCTCCCTGAACGATCTTCGTAAGCGGATATGAAGACACTAATTGTGGGAGTGGGTGGGTAAGTAAAAGTGCTACCATTTTTTTCTGCATATTTGTCTCTTTTACTAGAAATAAACATGTCGCAAACAGAAGAAAAAATGATACAAATGGAGAGTGATGTTGAGACTGAAAGCAAGCAACACAAACACACAGTAAGATGGGCTCAATAGGCACTCATGGCTTGTGACAAACATATGGTGCTTGCATACCAACTAATTCAGTATCTTGGGGAACATTTCAAGTACGCATATTCTGCTTTTTTGTTCTACAATTCTCTAAATAACAATAACAAATCTAAATAACCTGTCTGTGAAATAATTTCTTCAAAAGTGAACATTTACAGTATATAAACCTTCTGTCATTCAAGTCAGCAACTTTATTTTTCTGCTCATATATTACTGAATCCCCAACAGCTATTGCATGCTACATCAACTGCTTGTTTCTACAAATAGAAGCTGAACACAGTGAGGCAGCAGTTTTGAATTGTACACTGAATTGTGTGCATGTGGCACATAGGCACATCACCAAACATAACAAAGTAGACCCCTAAAAATGTATTGTCAACTTTGCTATAAACTCAAATAAGCAATTCCAATCAGAAGATAATGCTATTTTCCCTCTTCAACAAAGTGCAATATAGTTCTACTTACCTTTTGGCTTGGATAGCAGGGGTGACACACATTTTCAGATAGAGGCAAATAAGACTATAGAATATTTGAAGAATATTTGACCACAAACAGTGAAGCAACATTTTTAGACAGAAAATCAAACAATACTCACAGACATACAGTATATTATTGATCTTCTGATAAGAAGAACTAATACGATAGTGTATGAAAGAGCTTTGACTGCCTCTATGTACAGTATATCCATCCGTATTTCTGTATTTTAGTGCCCTCAGGGGGCTATGGTACACATACAAGAAGGCGCAAAACATGTCTATTGAAATGAAGCAAAAATGTGGCAACAAATGTCTTTATAATGCCTTTATAATCTATATAACATAAACAGACCATCAATTGTGATTATAATGCACCCATGATACTTGAAATGTATGTTATTTGCTCTTCTACTTGAAGAATGACCAATGGAGGAAAGACTACTCTTTCCAGAAGTTTACAGGAGAAGATACCCAACAGTTGTATCATTGCCCAAGATTCATTTTTTAAGGTAGACTCATTCAAGGGTGGGGAATCCAAAATCTATCATTGTCGATTTTGGTTACTAAAAACTCTACTAAATACTCTGTCGTTTATTCAGGATGATTCGGTGGTGCCAGTGGACGGTAATGGCTTCAAGCAGTATGACAGTAAGGATAGTTGTTCTGATTTCAAAGAAAGAAAATATTCCTGTGAATTTATTTATTTCAACCGCCATGAGATTTGCTGAGATTTGAGGCATATTTTCTCAGAAAATTCAGGTTCTGCTTTGACAGGCTTCACTGAATTTTGAGCAAGCAGTCATGAAAATGATAAACACCCTTTGAACGCATTTCTGTGTGACCCATCTAGCGCTGGATGCTCTTGACATGGACAGCATGATGAGTTGGGTTGATGACTGGCGAAAAGATCCGCAAGCTTTCTTGATGAAAACGGGACCGTGGACTGTGGAGAGGATGATGTCATCAGACAACGATGTGTTTGTGCTAATCCTGGAAGGTTTCCTGATATTCAATCATAGGTTATGGACCAATTTTGACTGACTTTGGAAAGTAATTCGCAGAGGTGGACAATTTACAATTTTTTGCTGTTTTGACAATCGTCAGTCGTCAGTGCCCCCCCCCCCCTTGCGTCATCAACAATCCGCTGTTTTTTTTCACGTTGAAAATTGTTATCATCGTACCACCGCCCCCACCAACCTCAATTGCAGTTAGCAATCATGGCCACTAAGAGGCATTATCATGCTTTAAATGTGTCTAAACTTCACCTGCCACATACACTACAAGTAAAACAAAGTATTGCGGAGATTGAATGTACTGAAAAAAAACAAAACAAAAACCTTTAATTAGGAAATTGAAAAACTTCTATCTTGCATGTCCTGACCAAGAGCCAATCAAAGAAAGCTTTTAAATTTTTGTGAACCCATTGGTTACTTGAAAGAGTGACCTCCTTCCTGTGGAAACACATCCCAGAATGCTCTTATCAGCTCTTATCCCATCATTCGTTGGTCCGTCGGCAAAACGGGCATGCGTAGGTGACGGGCTGACGGACAGTCCATCAGTGCTGTCGAGCTGTGCAACTTGGTCAGTGCTGACTGACTTCCCACTTCTGGTAGTTTGACCTCTTCTTCACGTTTGAATGCAACTTTAACTTAATATAATCATGGTTGTTTAAATGTGTTTTATTTAGTATTGTGTCATTTTAGTCTTAGGTATGTTTTTAGTTTTCATTAGCTATAATTACCGCCGTCCGATCAATGTTTGTGAATTTTACCATCAAGCTCCTTGTTGGAGAACCAGCAAGTTGTGCAAAACGTGCTGAAACCATAGACTTCTCGAATGCTGAAACGTTCAACGGCTTAAATAAACATTCGGCCCTTTGTTTGCAGACTGTTGAATGAGCTGATGAACAAACGATACTTCATGGAAATATCGTATGACGTCTGCAAAGAAAGACGAAGGCAAGTGTTTTTTTTCTTCACATCCTTTTCTTGTTTGATATGTTGGACAACATGTCAACACATGTACATACTTTGCTTTTGTGAAAGTTCAAGGGTATACAAGCCGCCTGACCCACCAGGCTACTTTGACGGACACGTATGGCCCATGTACCTGAAGAACCGCCGAGAAATGGAGAGGATGGCAACTGGAATCTGTGTGTCTTGTTTATGATATTACAAGACTGTATTTTTTTTGAGTGGATGGGTGAATGTCTTGTGCAAGGAACACATCTACAGTTAATTTGTGTTTATCTTTCAGCAATTTTGGATGGATTGAAGTCAAAGGAAGAGCTGCTGGCCTATGTGTATCAAGATGTTACTCAGGAAATAAATGTGCTTAGAGGTAGGTTGGCTATAAATTATATACATGGAATGGTTAAAATGATCAAATATATGTATTCAAACATAAAGCATTTCTTTCGTTATTTACAGAGAAGGACTGAAAATGGTGTGTCTCTTATTTCCTCTGCTCCTAATGAATTGGAAGACCCGAGTCATCGTTTAAGTACTAAAAAAAAGACCAAACTAATGCATTAACAGTATATGTGACAACATGTTTACATCTCTAGATGTTTACAAAAAACAAACACTAGCTCACTTGACAATACAGGCTGGGTAAGCTGCAGAGGAGTTTTATTCGAACATTGCCTACAATTTGAGTTGCATATTTTTCATGACTGTGTTTTATTTCATGAACTTCTAAGGCCACGTTGAAAAGGGGGAGGAAAAACAGTAAAACGACAAAGAATTAATTAATTTACGAGATTAAAGTCACAAGATTAAAATCGATATTATGAGAAACCAAGTCAGAATATAACGGTGCCTTGAAATATAAGTGACCCAACAAGCTGTTTGTGCCACAAGTTTACTGTCAATCTGAACATAAAGCAAAGATACATTCAATATGCTTTGAAAATTGCAGTTGGACAGCTCTTTAAGAAGTAGATCTTTCAGTGAACGTGTGTACTGTACATTCTTTACTCATTTGTGTCTTATACTGGCCCCAGGTGGCCAAGTTGCAGAAAGCAAAACTTTTACATTTGAATTGTTTTTTACATTATTGTATGTTTTTTAAGTAAACATGAACAAGTGCTATTTTATTTTTCAACAACAAAAAAATACTCATATCTCTCTACTGAGGTAAATTGGATGTGAAGGAATGAACTGCCTTGTAACATTGCGACTTTATTCCTGTTTAGCGATTTTCTACTTCTTCCTCATAGGAACAACTTGTTCCTGTAAAATTATGAATGTATTCTTGTAGGATTACAACTCTATTGTTGTAAGGTGATGTCTTTTCTTGCTGTTACAGTTTTATTTTTAAATATGAATTTTTTTGGAAATTATACTGCGCTCGTGTAAGTCTACCTTAGCGTGTTTGTGATTTTGTTGGACTGACTACGCTTCACACAGTGGATGTGGCGGAACTGCTAATTTGGCTACAAACACTAGACTAAATGTTAAAAGGTGTTCTATTCTGCAGTACATGATTTTGGTGGATTAGCCAGCCACCGGCAGACATTCTGTGCTCCACGGCGTGTGTACTACATGTCTGCATATTTTTTTTCTCCATAAATCTGACAACAGCATGGGGAAAACCATCTGGATTATTGTAAAAATTAATTTATTGAACACATTTTAATGAGCCCGTAATTCCGGGAGCCTCGTAAGAATAAGTGGTCAAGATAATGGATGGATGGAAATTATGATCATGGAATAATGACACAAATATTTGTGGGCTGCCACGGATGCGTTACGTCTCATGCACGGCCGTCATCCACAAGGCGAGATTTTAGAGTTGCCCTGTATGATCGTGCGCCAATGTCACTCACACGCCTATTTTTACTTCCGCAACATCAAACTTCTTGTGCTTGTAATGGCTTGATTTTTCATGCAGAAGATGGATAGCACCAAGATTGGCCAGGATTTGGCTTATTCCATTCCATGGTGGCGCACAGCGGTAAAAATGCTCCGTTTTGCCTCATTCTACTTCACGCAAAGTCTAGGAAAGTAACATAGTAGAGGAAAAACTCCACCTGTGGGCACAGTTGTGGAATCCACAGGTTAACCCACATGTATGGAATGATACACTGCCAATCACTCCACGGTATCGTAGTCAACGTCAAATGTTGTGAGGAAGTTAGCTTATCCTTCAAAATAAACTACCTATGGCACAAGTTACAGGAACGGCATTGGTTTGCTTTTATTTTGAAGTTCTCCCCTGAAGCATAGTCACGGCAGCACTCAACAAACTTGATAATCTTTGGTTCCCAGAGTGAGCAGGTTCCTGTGAGCAACATGGTGCTGTGCTGAAATCAATCACACACACAGTGATTGGAAATGAATGACACATTGAGCACCCCTGCTTTGTAGACACCCTGAAAATAACATATACAGTACACGCTGAAAATTTCAATTGCACTCTGATAAACTATGCTTTTTATTCTATAATATTTATTCTATTGTTCATTTGATAGCCGCCAATCGGAGCAGCTTTCCCAATTTAGCTGCATACCAACTGCCCAATGCCAATAAAGGTATTCTATTCTAGGAACATATTCCTCCTCTTAAAAAGTCCACACTTGTCAGTTGATTTGTTCACGTGATGAGTCACATGCTCACTCACTTCACTTCCTCATGCAACACAAGTTAATGTAAACTCTCCCTTTATACCGCTCCCACTTAAATTTTCTGCAAGCATATTGATTCATTTGAATGTAATCAGTTCGGGCTTCAAAATGCGATCGTGCTATTTCCTCTGTGTCCTTTTTGTTTGCGGAGGTTTCAGTTCTCACCAGGCCAAGCTGATTGGGCACAAACTGAATTTTGTGAATGAGAGACCTGTTATTGGTAAGTACAATATAACAGGCGATGATTGAAATGTGTCTGCATGACCCAAAAGATGACTTTATGTCAGAAGATATAGTAATTTAGTCGGAAGATTAATGTGATAAAATATCTACTTGTTACTGTACTCATTGTTCTCTGTTTCTGGTGAAGCTTATCTCATGGGTGCCTGTGTCACTTCCCGTTGCTGCAGAGGCCAATAATGTTTGCTTTTAGCAACGCTCATCTTGATTTAAATACTGAAGAAATGCATTTATAAAAGGTAACTTCAATTAGAATTTCAAACCAAAATATTTGGGAAAGAGACAGTTAAGTTATTGTTTGACCGCTTGTTAATGTAACACGCTTGTTCGTCACAAGGGGCGCTGTCGGCTACACATGATAATGAAGTGTGCAGCGTGAGTTTGAGGTTAGCGCCTTCTTATTTTGCTCTTTGCACTTGATTCTCATGGTAAGCAATTTGTGTGTGTGTGTGTGCTGTTAAAACAAACTACGCCGGTTGGCTAAAGAGCAAAGTCGTCTGTCATGTCATCAGATGCAACCAGGTTGATACATAACTCACGATTTTAATAGAATCAGTGTAAACGCTTATTCCAGTTTTAAAAGCAATCAAATATGATATCCTGACTTTTACTTTTGCTTCAAATATGTGAACCAAGTGTTTTCAGTGTAAAAATAAACAGAATGAAGTTGCTTAACCGAGATTTTAAAGCTCAAAATTTGATCAATTTAATTGGAAATTTAAAGCTGAAAAAAGTTTTTTTTTTTTGCTGTTTAAAGTCTAAAAATGTCAAAAGGGATTTTCAAATAAAGATGAAAAGATTTTGAATTTATTTCTTTTGAAAATCAAACTCTAAACTATAAGCCTTAACTTAATTTGTGTTTTCATACAACTGCAATGAAAATCACAGTACTTGAAGATTATAAACAAAAGCAGTTGAAACTTAAATGCTAACAATTTAAAAAACTGAATCAAAATGTAAAAATCGAGTTTAAAAAAAATGATTGAAATTACATTGTCATAATAATTGACAAGATTTAGAGAAATGGAATTCAGATTGAAAATGTTCGATAATTGTAACTATCCAGTACAAAGTGAAAAGTTGTTGAATTTTATTGTGTTGATTTTCATGTGTCCTTGCAGGTATTTTGACTCAGATCGTTTCTGATCAAGTGATGAAACAATATGGGAGTACGTACATACCTGCCTCCTATGTCAAGTACATTGAGTCTGCGGGCAGTAGAGTGATGCCCATCAAGTCAGTTGTGGACATTTGAAGTCATTAACCAAAAAATCCAAACCTCTCATTAAGTGTTTGTTTGTTGTTTTTTTTTTCAACTTCACTCACGCAGACTGACACTTACTAGTGCAGAGTATGAAAACATCTTTAGCAGGATAAACGGGTATGCAAGCATTAATTACATGACCAGTCATCCAGTCCATGCTCTCATTAGCGATTTGTGTTTCAGTCTCCTACTCATCGGTGGAGCCTCCGATCTTGACAAGTCTGACTTTGCTAGGGTGTCAAAGATATTTTATCAGCTAGCGCTGAAGGTTAGTAAGCCTATTGGAAGCATTATTTTCTGTTATATTTAGCAGTGGTAGGTAACAAAATAAAGGCAGATAAATAAAAGCCGATCTGACAAGGTCAATCCAAATTGGATGTTATTGTATTTATAAAGGCTGAAACTTGTTGAAGAAAAAGAGCAAATTTGCTTTATATTGTAACTTATTACCGTTACGAACTAATTGTTACTTTTGCGCTGAAATGTTATACCAAGAGCAAAACTTACTTAAGGTACAGTTTATCGATTCAGGAAAAAAATCAGTTAATCTTTTTTTGCACCTTTTTGAAAATGACATTTGTGAAATGTGGTCATATCAGGCCAATGCAGCAGGAGATCACTTCCCAATATGGGGTACGTGCTTGGGCATGCAGCTCCTCACAGTCCTGGTGTCCGGCCACAACCTGTTGACCGATGCCACCGCTGAGAATGTGGCCTTGCCTCTCAATTTAACGCAAGGTTTGTTGAATTGTTTCTTGTATGAGGTTGGAATCTTGGCTCTGGGTTGTGTGTTAGGGTCATTGATGATATTGGTGTGGATTGGAGTGTGAATGATTGTTTATCCATGGGTCAATCCAAATAGCTACATTGTCTTACATTTTTGTTAGTTGGTCTTGTAATGATTGCAAATTTGTCTCAATCACAAACATAATTTAAATGTATGAACATTTTGCCCACAAATTATTTTTCTAATAGGTTTCTTAAAGTTTTTCATTACGGACAACAGGTGGCGCTCTCTAGCTATAACAAACATGGCCGCCTCTGGAGAAGTGCCACCCGCCATGTAATATAATTTAATGATAACTAGACCTATGATTACATTTAAAACATACTGTTGGTCATTAAGAACACATTCATTTGCAAGTAATATAATATAATATTAATATATTCTTAATATATTCTTTTTTTTTTTAATGAAAAACGGTCTAAATATTACGCCCTGTCCCTTTAAAATGCGAGTGATAGGCATTTCGACTCTCAAAGTGTGCTATGGGTACCACTAATGATATGTAGACTCCATCAAGTGGTGTGTGAAAATCACTGCCAAAATGCAGTTCGGTACTATTTAACTTTTAACAGCAATACATTTTTGTTTCATGTTTAAAGGTTGTTTATAGGCCTGTATAAACATTGTTGCTGTGCAATTCTTACTTAGCTTATATGTGGCCTTCATTTTAAGTGAATTATTTCTTAAGCACAGTGTTTGAGTTCATACCACGTGTAAGGTCAAAGTGGCTATCAAATCTTCTTTTTTTCTAGAATAAAACCAACTTTCTGGTGTCATTGCATTGCCTCAGCACATAGACGCTGAATGGTTTTGTCAGCGGTGCATTGTATGTTGATAATTACCGTGTGTAAAAAGCGTGACAACAGGCTACCAGAACACATGCATGACGTGTGATGGGTGTTTGGCTGTCGTGGATTATGTAATGTAGCCAAAGATGCCTATACAAAACACTCGTCAGAACAATGCCATGCGACTCTGCAATACTAACAGCATCTAAAAAAAAAAGCCAAGTTAATGATGAGTCTTCTAATTGTTTCTTACAGCCGCCTTCTCTAGTCGCATGTTTGAGGGATTCCCTCAGGAGCTGATGGAAGCTTTGCAAAGAGAACCTCTCGCTGGACATTTTCACCACTACGGACTCACTGTGAAAGTAGGCCAAAACTTTATAGCTGTTAAAAAGCACACTCTTCCACTTCAGCGTCCTTAATAAACTATGCTGTCTCCAGGCCTTCAAGCAAAACAAAGAATTGCTGGACTTCTTCTCCGTGATCTCTACAAATGTTGGTGAAAATGAAGTACACTTCGTCTCAACTATTGAAGGTTTATGAAAAAGGAATTATCTTCCCCAGATACATGACAGAGACAGTGTTGAGAGAATTAGGAGGGCTCTCTTCTTTGTGCCCTACAATAAATAGATAATTCCATAAATGCTTGCTTATATGGATTTAGTGTGGAGCGGGCTGACTGTGTGTGTGTGTTTTGTGGTCAATGTAAAGCTCTTGATACAGTATGTGGATATTGTTCATTGTAATTGCAGGCAAGAGATACCCCTTCTATGGGGTGCAGTGGCACCCAGAGGTGAACAGTTTTCAATGGGCCAGCACACTGAGCTTTCCTCACTCTCCTCATGCTGTCCAGCTGTCGTCACTCCTTGCCCAGTTTTTCGTCAACGAAGGTCAGTCCTTAATAGTGTCACACAACTAAAACCTTTGCCTTGTTTTTTTTTGTGTGTGTGAACACATTATGGTAGTATATTGTGAGCTAGGTTTTTATTGATGAGATATTTGGTGTGAATGTTTTCTGAACCAAAGTTCGAAATCATATGTAGTCTACGTTTTTTTTCAACAGGGGTAAAGAGTGATCGCGCCTAAATCACATGCATCACATTTCTGCTTTTTTTTTTTTTTTTTTTTTGCAGGGAGGAGAAGTTTACACAAGTTTGATGACCCTAAAGAGGAGGGCTTGATGCTGATATACAGCTACACACCCATATTTGTGGGAAACATCAGTGGTTATGAGCAGATCTATTTCTTCTGAAAAGCATGGTAGAAGAGAATAGTACAGTCACGTGTTCTCAAACTAGTTTGATTTAAGTTTTTCTTACTCCTTGGATGCTCAAGTCAGTCAAACAGAACCTACAGAGGTCATTTCTTGATATGTCTTTGTAAATAATTATTGTTTTATTTACTATTCCAGGTATTCGTGAAAAAAACAACGTTTTTGAGATTTGTCTTTTTAAGAAATATTTTATAGATCTTATAAAATTTCTTACAAGACTTTCATAAGCAGGACAAAATGACCCACATTCATATCGTAACTCATTATCATCAATAAATTGTCCAGGTTTGTACTAAAATAAAATAGCCAGCTTGACAAAATTTCTCTCTATTCTGTTTGTTTCTTACTGAAAAGGTAAGTGAAATGTGGAAGACCATGTCATTTTCAGTCAGCAGCAAGTGGTAACATGGCTCAGATGGATACGAACAGGAGGATTTTGTTCAAGTAATTGAAAATGTATTTGATTGCATTCACAAATACCCAATTTGATTCTATTCAGTTTGATTTTTGATTCAGTTAAGTATTCCACGTGGTTCCTAAATTTCTTTTGATTTGATTGCATTCACAAATACTCGATTTGATTCTGTTCAGCTTGATTTTTGATTCAGTTAAGTATTCCACGTGGTTCCTAAATGTCTTTTGATTTGATTGCATTCACAAATACTCGATTTGATTCTGTTCAGTTGGATTTTTGATTCAGTTAAGGATTCCACGCGGTTCCTAAATTTCTTTTACGCCTTTGTAAGTACAATTGTTGAGTGGAGTGGAGTAGCTGCATGTCTATCCTGAGCCGGGAAAGAAGAAGAGGTCAAAGGACGACCTCAGGTGTCGGGAAACCCAACTCCATGAGTGCGGACAACGCACGTCACTCTCTTACTCATGTGGGGCGGAGGAGGCAGGCGAGAGCCGAAAAAAATCGAGCCAGTCCTCCACTTCGTCTCCTCTACAGATGCTACTGGTCTTTCTGTCCGTGTGATGCTTCTGCGCGACTAAAAGCAGGAGCGGACAACAAACTCGCCGTTTCCCCCCCCCCCCGATTTGCGAGGTGGGCACCCGCGGATAAGAAGAGGACGATGCGGCTTGGATTGTGCGCGCTTGACTTCATATGCTCTTGACTTTGTTGGTTGACCTCATCTTGACTGTCGGGCACTTAATTTGTTGAGGTTTGCCATCCGCTTGTTTGAAACAACACTGAGATCTTCCAAGAGAGACTCCCCCCGATGCATTGATGCACCCGTCTCAGTGGTGCAACGGTAAGCATAACAAAGCACAAGCAAACTGTGTGTTGATTACATGCATTAGCACCCTTATGAACAGTGTTTCTATTCGTAAGCGTTCCGGTGAAATGGTGATTGGGTAGGATGAGGCGTAGCAGTCATGAATCAGCTTGCTTCGTTTGGGGCGCAGCAGTCTTGCTGTTGTTCCTATTAAACAATTCGTCCCTTTGTGCTGTTCCCCTCATGTTTTGGAGGAAAAACAGTGGAAGGTGGTCAAAGAATGACATTCGGCTCTCGAGTGTTTTTTGTTGTCCAGTCATTATCGGTGGTGGTTACATGTTGGGTCGCCTAAATGGATAAGTGTCTCAGACTCCTTTGATTTTGTGTACAGCTGGTATATTTCAAAATTATGCATTCTATAGTTTTGTTGAAGGCTATAAACTGTTCATAGTTGTAAATGTGAGTTTGAATAGCTGTCTATTTGTGCCCAATTGTGTACAATGCCTGTCACCCCTTGCTTGTCACTTATAAATCAGCTGGTAGAGGTGCCAGCACATCCTCAACCACAATCAGAACAAACAAGATTTATTATTATTATTTTTTTTTTTTTTTTAAAGTCACTACTCTGTATTAAGTATAGAATGTATTAATAGAACAAATAAAAGAGCAATGGGAGAATTCTTAAGGTTGTTTTTTTATTGAAGAAAAAATACAGAAATTAAATTTAGATTTTTTGGGTTGCTATGAAACACATTTTTGCATATACATTCATTTATAGGCTTTACACAGGATTTTTGAGGCAATCACTATCGAGTTAAAAAAAAAAATCAATCATGCATCTGATCACAAGATGGACCAAATTTATTTAAACAATTTGATTATCAGTGTCCACTCTTACTAATCACAGAGGGTTGGGAGACCAAAATAGCCAAAATTAACATATAGCTGATACTTATGGATATGTATTGGGGAAAAAATTACAACAATAAACACAAAACTCAAGAACCCCCCACCCCCCCAAAAAAACAATGATAAACATTCAATACATTATATTGACATGTAAATATAATACAAATAATTATTTATGAAAAGTGCATCAGTCAAACAGTTTGGAAATTCATGCCCAGCAATGTGACAGGAATTCTGAGACGTTTATTCATTCTTATTCATTTTTATCATTGCTCTGTAGTTGAAGTAAAATACATACAGTATTGATTGAAAGGAAATTGAAACTCGTGATCTACAATCCCCCATGTCCCCAGTACCTACTGTCATTGATAGCACCATATTTGGGACTCCATGAGGTCCTGTCGTGATGCTTTGGGCTCAACCTACTTTCTTGTAGCAGTAGAAGAAGGCTTCAATGATCCTCCTCGTACTCCTCCTCCTCATGTGAACTGTTGAATATTTGATGCTGTCTTTGGTGCACGCAGCAGCAGTTTCGTGTGTAAATAGGACAAAACCCATCCCAAAGCTGTTTGAGGAGATACGGAATCACACAGGGACTTTCCCACCAAAATATGTCTAGCAGGCAAAAGTGACGATTGGATCTTTTTTTTTGTGCATTTGCTACTGTTTTTGTTAGCAACGCCCCTAGCGTGCCCATATATAGGTCAACCGTCCTCCGGGGTTCCAACCACCACACAGAAAAAAAGCATAGTAGGATTTTCAGGTATCAGTACTTTACCTTGACTTAACTCATTTAGTTAAGTACAGTTGCATTAGAATCTTGCAAGCTGTTTTACAACTTCAAACGCCTAGAGTTGCATGGACGTCTACTTATGACAAAACGTGAACCTTCCTGAAATTACCCTTAATTCCTAGTTAATTCTTAATATATTCCATAACTCCATAAGAAAAATCCCTTTGTAATATTTTCCAAATTCCCCCTCTCAGCTAAAAAAGGAAAGCTAAAACATTTAAGACTGCGTTTTTAGCAAGAAGTGAATCATTTACTGACTTCTTTTGGTGGAAGTAAGTACACAATGTAAGTACAGGTACTTTTGCGGCCTCTGCAAAAACGCATGCACATAGCTCCCCATGCACACTAAAATGGATGAAGACCAAGTGTATATAAGGTTAGAACGTGCAGTAGGTTTGACCCAGATTTGCCGAGTTCTTGTGCAGTACCCACGCAGGTGTCGTCAGCTCGTTCACCGTCGCCTTGTCTATAAGGGTTGATTTATTTGCATGCGTGCACGCCGTGGCCAATGGTGGTTGCATCCCCATGCCAGATAATGAAGTCTTTTCTTGCGGAAGTCGACCGACAGGCCACCGGTGAGGGCTAATTAATTGTTTGTTAGGACAGAATAGAGTGCAGAGGTGTCCGCTATCGATCCACGCTGGGCTTCAATTTCGGCCAGAGAGGATGGAGTCAAATGGCATGTGGAAAGTTATTTTTTGGGGGAGAGGGATGTGAGACCATGATCAATTTGAAAAAGAGTACAAAGAAAACAATAACTCGGGTGGAAGAATGAGATCAGTCAAGGTCACCATCCATCCATCCATCCATGTCTTGTATTCATATCATTTATTTGATGAGCCCACACTTCATTTTTCTCTTTCTTAAAAAATATGTCCCAGATTTCCCTTTCAGGTCTACTAATCTTTACCATATCTATATATTGAAGTTGGTTTTCGCAGCGGTGGTTGTGTAGCAGCTATAGCTTTACTTTGGTGTATGGAGGAGCGCTTAGCTCAAGCATGTCAGCGTTCAATGCAGCTGATTCAAATGATCAAGGTCGTTGTCAGGCTTTTGTTGAGCTTGATGATGAGCAGATCATTTGAATCTGGTGTTTTGCAAGGACAGAAACCTTAAAAACATGCTCAAAAGAGCATTTGAGGACTGGGTTTGGACTTGACTGAGCTAAGCGCTCCGCGCTGCCTCATCCTCTTGACTCTTGATTACCCCTTCATTCTTTGTACACCCAGATATCATTGTCAATCAAATCATTTTGAAAGAAAAAAATATTTTGTTTCAAAAATGAACTCTGAATCAAATTGTAGACACAAAAATCTGAATTAAATCGCAAGACACTCAAAGGTTGCCACCCCTAATATGTACAGTGTACTTGGTGACGCATGCAACAGGCATATGCCTGCCTGACTTGTATGCCAAACAAGAGACAAACTTTGCAAGGCTTTAAGTGGTAGTCTACTGTTTTTTTAACTCATTCACTGCAATTGACAGACAGCTAATTACCCTTATAAGCCACCTTATTGCTTTCAGAATTCTATACACAGATGCAAGTGCCCATCCTTTCTTGCTTTAATTCAATCGTTCATCTTTATGATCTATTCATATAATCATAACAAGCATCTGTTGATTGCTCTAGTCAATCATTCCCCTATGCAAATGATTTTTTTAGTCTTTCCAAACAGGAGGCGCACTTCTGCCTATTAGGAAATCAGTGATTATGGTTGACATGTTCAACAGGCTTAGATATAGCAGCATATCAATTTTGTTACACAAGGCCAGCGATGAATGCCTTGTTTTGTCCCTCAGTTGTCAGCAGACCACCCATCCCCCCCCTCCTGCAGTGCTCTTCCTGTAACCTTGGCGATACAACGACAATCTTTTGTGCTTGAGCAAAGAGTTCACAGGAACTGAGCATCAAAGTAAAACGTGATGAGACAAAGAAGGACACTGGTAATGGAAACACCATCTGTTTGTGGCGGAGTTGAAGACTTGAATATAATGATTTGTTCAGTCGAAAGGAGTATGATGTGGGGTGGAGTGTAACACACTCCATTATTTTTATATAACCAGCAGTAAAACAAAACAAATCAAGTTTATTTGTATAGCCCTGAATCGCTGAAGTCTCAAAGGGCTTTACAGGTGAAAAGAAGTCATACAGAGACTTCTTTTAATCATAAATACACAACAGCATCCCCTGATCAAAGCTCCCAGAAGGGGAAGGAAAAACTCAAATACCTAAATTTGGGGAAAATCAGAAACCTTCAGAAGGGACCACAGGTGGGAGGAGCTCCCTTCCAGGCTCAACCGGTTGAAGTAGATGCTGAGTGTACAAAATACAAACAGAATACATTTGTAATGATCATTTGTACTCTTGTTGACCCTGAATTTGATGTCTTGTGCAAGAAGACCCTGGTGGGAACAAAAAGCTCTTCATACATTACCCACTACACACTACACTGTAGGGCGGCTCGGTGGAAGAGTGGTTAGCACATCCGTCTCACAGTCCAGAGTGCCGAAATCAATTCCAGCTCGCTCCGGATCCCTGGCTTGCTGGTGCCTATCCCAGCTGTCTAAAGTTCGGTAAATGAGGGACATGCTGGACTAGCTGTCAGCCAATCGCAGGGCAAACAGGGACAAACAACTGTTTGCGTTCCCAGTCACACTTCAGGACAATGTAGAATGTCTAATTCAGGATTCGAGGGTTTTACTGTCATATGCATAGTAATATTAATGCTTATTCTCTTCGCTTCCTTGAGCAGACTACATTCCATAATCAAGCAAATAATAAGGTAGGCAATAAAATAAAAACAAAAAACTAATAGAGCAATAACGGCAGTAATAATGAACCGCTAATACATGAATAGACTTACAACCTAATTAGATTGAGTGGAAGAAACTGTATACAAGATAGTGCAAAATCATATCATCATTCATATCATGATATGATATCATGATCATATCATCCTATCTTGCATGTTTTTGGAATGTTGGAGGATGCTGGAGTGCCCAGACAGATCTAGGGGAGCACGGGGGAAGTATGCAAACGCCACACAGGAAGAAATTGAACTCGGTTCCCTTAACTCCAAGGCGGACATGCCAACCTCTCTTCTATCGAGCCACTGATGAAGAATTTGCTTCCCTGATATGTGCAACCGGGATTTCCCAATGTCAAACTCAAAAGTAGAAATAAACAGTTCATCACATTGAGAAATGTAAGAAAATATCAGCAGAACAAAATCTCCCCATCAAGTAGCAGTCTTCATACAGTTGTCATCCAATGCACATGGTTCATTTCATTACAACAAAGCTAACATCACTGTATTAATCCTATTTCTACACCGTACTTACAACATTTTTAATTTTACTGCAAATCCACTCTGTTACTGGCAAGTTCACCGTGCAATGAAATGCAAAAACAAATTCCAAACATTTCTGGTGAAGGAATATAGGCTTTCGGAAGCTGAGCACGCAGCAAAAAGCAGGAATTCTCATAGGTGGGTCAAGGAAGGAAAATTTGCTTTATAATAGGGAAAAGAAGCTACAAATAGTTAAAATACTATGATACAGACCCTTAAAAAAATAACTTTTTGGTCATATGCCACCGTAAACATAATTGATAATTAAAAGGCATGTATTTTTTGGGAGCATTAATTCGGGATAGCTATAAGAAATTCATATGATTAATGGTTCCATATGAGGCGAATAAGATTAAAGACTGCTTAAAGTGATAATTGAAGAAATAACCAATGAATGAGATAAACGCCGATGTGAAATGTTGAAGTGCTGCTATATTAGCCTTGCCCAGACATCCACTTACAGTAGTGCCGACAAAATTCTCAGTGTCCTTTTTCCATCCCCTTGACATGTTCACATTTGATGACTTTCAGTTTAATGAATTATGAGAGGCAATTCAATATAAACTGTGTTAAGTGGTCTCTTTGTCCTCACATAGGCTGCTTATGTGGTCTGGCTTTGGATTATTCCAACGAATCCTGCGCCATGCCGCCCATCACTTTCCAAGACCTGCCACTCAACATCTACATGGTCATCTTTGGCACGGGCATTTTCGTCTTCATTCTCAGCCTCATCTTCTGCTGTTACTTCATCAGGTGAGGACACCAGGTGGAAGGTTTTACAGTTTTGTGATTTTCTTGGAAGGACCATCCGCGGGAAAAAAAGAGGAAGAGGGTCACAGGAAGTGAAGCAACAGGAAGCCTCCTGCTGAAATGTCACTCTGCATGATGTCAGAATAGAGGAAAAATGCTGAAAATAAACCAAGCAGTAGGAATACAAACACACACACACACACACACAACACCTGCAGTTTATTACAACACATTTCCTTCAGGCTATTATGCATTCAAACATTCTACTGGTTACAATAAAAAACATGTGAATACTGATAAGTTGATTTCCAGCAATCAACGTAGTAATGTCTACTTATTGTTTAGCTTTTCTTTAATCATGTTTTGAGGAAATGCTGTCACGTCATCCCCATGCACGAATATTGATAGATAGACTCACAAATAGAGGCTTGGCGTACTGCAATTCAGTAAACAAACACCCTTGATCACGAAGCTGTCATATTGCCTCTAAGGATGTAAAATGAAAATGCATTCCTGTGTTTCACATCAGCCACACTTGTTACTAGTTAAATTTTTTAATGTTTTTATTTAAAGCCACCGAGACCCTTTATTTGTTAATCAGGTAGCTCCGTCATAAAAAAACAAAACAAAACAAAAAACAAAAATACTGCAAAACTTATTTGATCACTTCAGTATGAGTCATCAGTGGTGAGTCACTTCCGGTGCTCAAATTAACATGCTGATGGGAGCGCAGGCAAGGAGGGCGAACGAAAGCTTCATTTATAGAGCGACTGATTCATGTGATGAATGCCTCTCTTTGTCGGGCAGGGGGCAGCTTTCCCGTTATCCCTCCGATATGCTCCTTCCCGATACAGAGTCTCTTAATGGTATGTGGTACCAAAAAAGAAGACTTTATGTAGTCTGCCATTTTGGAATGCCCTATTGCATGACCCCCCCCCCCCCCCCCCCCCCCCCCAATTCAGTACAGACTGAATTGTAGTGTATTGGTGGTTTTTAATCAATCCAGTGAGTGCTCTAAAAAATATTAAGGTCCACAATAATATCCAAAACAAGGTTTTTGTTTGAATTTCATGTAATAGTCCCACAAGAGTGTTTCATACAAGAAGTGGTAAACGAAGATATTTCCAATTTCAATTCTTGCATTTACAATAGCTGGAGAAATGTCCATCATGCCCCCTTGAATGTTTTAACCCACTTCTCAGAATGGGAACCCCGCACACATGTTAAAGCTGCATCCTCACATTGTTCTGCATAGTAGTTCGCTCACAGCAATCAGCGAAAACAATAAGTCCAATGACAAAACACTCAATAATTGTTGTTTCCCTTCTTGAAATGGTCACTCAACAAGAATTTGGAATTCACATTTATGTGAATGTGTGTGTCTGGCCGCGTGTAAGTGTGTGTTTATATTTGGTGGTGTAAAAATAACTACTCAATCAGACATGGCCTGCATAGTGATGATAAACATCTCCCCATTGTTGCTTTTGTGGGTGGCTCATTGATTTAATTCACCTTATATTTTTCTTTCGTTGTATCAAAATGTGAAAACTGTACCTTAAGTAGTGGATAAAAGTACACTTGAAGTCCATCATTGAAACAGATGGTGAGTGGACCTTTTGAAAATGCTTACTTTGCAGGCAGGAATGAAAAAGTATTGAAATTGCTTCTCTTGGAGTATATACACACACACACACACACACACACACACACACACAAGAATATCTAATTGATAATATTGTGTTTTGTCTTTTCTCCATTAGCAAACTCCGACACCAGGCCCAGAGTGAGCGGTTTGGATACAGAGAGGTAGACTCCACACAGCCAGTTGTGTCATTTCCATTTGCTGTCATTTACATGTGGATAATGTATGTGTGTGTGTGTGTGTGTGTGTGTGTGTGTGTGTGTGACTACAGGTGGTTTTGAAAGGAGATCCAAAGAGGTTGAACGTGCATGGGGTAAGAGCACAATGTCGCATAATGGCTTGTACGTCTGTGCAAGAACAATGAGCATAAATGGGACAAAGGGTGCTGAGTGTACTGTCTGTCATTCACACAGCAGACGTGTGCGGTGTGTCTGGAGGACTTTAAAGTGAAAGACGAGCTGGGGGTGTTGCCATGCCAACATGCCTTCCACAGAAAGTGAGTACACAAGTACAAGCTGTTGTTTTTCTTCTTATAGCACACTCATTTTTGTTACAAGCGGGAGGGATATTGCTCACGAAACAAAGATACTTCCATTGGTATTGAAAAAAATATTTTAAAAAGCTAGTCAAAGAAGATTAGTTGTACTCCTTTAGGACTTTGGCAACATCCGTTACGAATATCTAAAGATAGTCTCTCTTTGACTCCCATTGTGTCTGTTGTTGGGGGAAGTTACCACTTCTCAAAATAATGACCACATCATCTAGAGTATTGTGTCCTTTCAGTTATGTACACATATGCAACTTCACCATAGAAGGTACAGGCAGATACTTCTTGGACCAACCACGTTGCTCACAATTACATCCTTTGATTGGTTGGTTAAAACGAGACATATTTGACAACCAAAATGTGTCCCGCGATCTGCATATTTTACTATACCGTATTTAATAATCAATATTTGGCATAGGGGTAATGTATTTAATGACTTCTTTGTGTTTTGTCATGGTATTTGATCAGGGTTGCTCAAACCTTTTTGACCCAAGATCTATTTTTCCAGCAGCCAACCTCAGCTCAGCATCAGTATAATAAAAAAGTATCTGCTTTTTTTGGAGTGATTTCACCAAAAAATGTTTAGTGTCACAGTTTACTAAATACTATACATTGAAAATACACACCTGGGCTGACGTGTGTAGCTTCGTCCAACTACAGTGAGAGAGTCTGATTTGCTAGGCTTTTTGGACTCGTCACTTCTTCTTTCAGGGAAGGAAGAGTAAAACGGCCCATGTAGGATAGACATATTTAACAGGCAGTGATTATGGAATCTTTTTTTTTTTTTTTTTAGCTTATTGGTCCTGAAGTGCAATGAGACACGAGGTGTCAAGCCAATGTATTATCGTAAAACAGCGTAAAAAAGCCAGCCAATGCTTCAAAATAAAGTATGGATATCATGTCATATATGACATGAACGGCCTGGTTATTTTGAAGTTATTTTGAAGCAAGGTCACGACAACAGTCTAGTACTTGATTATCTTTACCTATCAGAGCAAGCGGCATTAAACGCAAACAGCACTGTTTTCTTCTCAATTGAAATTCTTTTTTCGGCTGGGTTTTTGTTGTTGTTTGTTTTTATCCATGTAGTGCGACGTCATGTGGGCAATGAACTGTAGCTAAGTGGTCCACTGGTGGACCGAGATAATCTCATTGAGCAACCCTGTATTAGATAAATACATCTCCGTTGATTAGTCTCGAAATGCCAGGTGCTTTCTTAATTACTAGCCAATTGCACATTACCTTAATATGCAAATACATTGACAGTAGAATCCATGCCGAAAAAGCAAAGTGGAGAGAGTCTCTGTACCCACGTTGCAGCTGGTGAATTGTGGGTTATCAATTATTGCCAACAGCCTCTCAAAATACTCTCACTCTCTCTTTCACTGCCATCTGACTGCAGTTCTTAGGAATCCGGTCCTTCCTTGACGATTTTGGTATGTTTTCAGGGTTGAATAAAAATCCATTTTTACAGTACAGTACAGTTTTGGGGTATTTATTAAAACAGAATTTTGTCGTCACAAAAGGTATAATGTCATGTGTACACGTGATCGCTGATACTAAAGCCTGCTTGTAATGTTTGGAGGATTTTCTGTCTCATGAAACCTTTCGATGAGTGTCTTACATGCTTGGTCTTTTTTTGTTTTTTATTGAACATGAAAATGTTGATGTTCAAGTGGCAAAGGCACATATAAACATATTATCATTATAATCTGACCTTTGTTGTAGTTTGCTTGTACTGACATACAGTATAGTATACATACATTAATATGTTTACATTACTTGTGTGGCTGTTGTCATGGCGGCTTCTTACAAGACTGCATAATTATTGCTTCAATTGCTCTAATTTAATACCAATTCTGTTGTGCACCTCCTGTACGAAGGCAATAAATGTGTGCTATTCTATTATTTTCTGTTCTGTATCTATTCTATTCTACTATATATTTATTGTAATAAAGATGAGCCAATTGTTTATTTTTTTATTCAACATAATTGTCCAACCCTAGACAATCTATTGTATGGGGAGCCTCAAAATCAATACAGTTTTCTTTGGTGTGTGTGCTGACTGACGTTATCCACGCATGTACCTGCAGGTGTCTTGTCAAGTGGTTGGAGGTGCGCTGCGTCTGCCCCATGTGCAACAAGCCCATCGCCGGCCCACCCGAGCATCACAGCATCGGTACCCTGCTGGACGAACTGGTGTAACCCGACATTCCGCTTCCCTCCCCCCTCGGCTGCAGGGTGGGCGCCAGTAAACATAGCGTTGCCGGGGGCCACCGATGAAACGGGACGATCAACGTTCGGCAACACCGTAACATCACATCAGCTGAGCTGAACACCCAGAAAAAAAATAATAAATGCCGCTCGATGAGGGATGCTGTTGCCTGGCAACCGCCCACGAGAGGGCAACGCGGCGGCGTCTTCTGGTGGGAAAGATTATAAGCAGCCACCCACACGCCCCTTCAAACGCTCTTCTTTCAATTGTCTCCCCCTCACACACCTTCCCTTCAGGGAGGTCAACTGCATTTTTCTGTGTTTTGTTGACCTAATCGATGCCACAAGACTTTCATGACCATAAGAAAAAAGAGACAGTTACACAAGTGTATTATTATTATTATTATTATTATTATTATGCTGTGAAGAAGACTACCTTTGAGGAGAACAAAACATTGAAGCAAGGACATACTGAATATCAAAGATGTACTAATACAGTTTTGTTTTAACGATAACTTGAACTACAGTGTTACACAGTGTACATAGGTATAACAATTTTGTCCTACATGCACACTAACTACAGTATTGTTTTGCTTTCATTTTCATTTGTGTGCAATAGGGTAATTAATTGTTGCCATCAGGTGGAATTCTCAAATCTTAAAATCAATATTCTTAAGAATATTTGAAAAATGTCTTTACTAAAGCCACTGTCAAAACTACAGATTGGTCAATAATTTGTCAAAAATAGCAGATCCATAAGGGGGCCGATCAAGAGTATGAGTTTGTGAATCATGTAAAATTGGCCCCAAAAAGTAGATACTAAACTAAACTAAAATACACCAGATGTAACACCCCTACAATACAACTGATTGCGTTAATCAGGATCCTGCGAAGCTTGCTGATGAGCTGATCATTTAATTCAGGTGTGCTGTTGGGTTACATGGAATACAGGTCCTATTGGGGCTCTCAAAAACCGGACTTGGACCCCTGGTCTTGTTTAGTTTTGGGGAAACTTGATCCAGTCAACCACGCAATTCTAAAATCAAATTACATTTTTAATCAACATGCACTCTAAATTAATTAAGACACATATGATTTATTTAACAAGTCCAAGTATTTTTTTTATAGTCTAAAAGCCTTGTTTGAGTTTTGTCCTCCATTTGTTGACTTTTTAAAATAAAATTCTTGTGTCCCATTCTGCAACATCAGCATCATCGAAGAGATGAAACATATTAGAGACGCATGGAAAAAAAATCTGCCTTTACAAATTCTATGATACTGAAATTTAACAGTGTGTTAATCACTGTGGTTGTAGAACATACTGAGGGTTTTTTTTTTTATATCTTGGTTGGTTTGCTAAATGAAGCCGTGCATTAGAACCCCATTAAAAACTTTAACTGCAATAATAGATTCAGATGTTCATCATAATTTATGATAATCCCTGATACAATGTAACAGCTCTTGTTTTGGAACTCAGTAGATTGTGCAGAGGTTTACAATAGCGAAATGTCATGTAACTGCAACAACTGTGTGGTATTATTCTGATGACCAATGCACTTTACATATGAAAACTCACCAGAAGCACCGCTGAGATTATTTCTGGTGCCTCTGTAATTTACATTCCGCATGTTTTTTTTCTTCTCTTTAAGCAAAACACTGCCTAAACTGAGCACAAATGTCACAACGCACACTAATGAGTTAATCTCAACAAGGTGTCATTGTGCAGCACATGAGCAAAGGAAAATGTCCACTTTTTTGTAACATAACATGTAATATCTGGAAGCAACAATAAATCAACGTGTCTGTTTTAATCAGATCGTTCCTGTTTTAGCCAAGAGTGTAGGTATAGCGACACCTTCCGACGAAAATTGGTCTAGTACTCGAATCTTATTTCATGACTATTATAATGTAGATGTTTGTTTTTTTTACCCAGTAAAATTTTTAATGTACTAAAAGGTGTGTGAGACGGTGTTTTGAGAAACGCAAGTCATTTTTTGATGATAATGGCACCAGCTGCAAAAGTTCAGCTAGCTTCAAAATGATCAGCACCTAAGCAAATAGAGAAAATTTCTTCAACTAAAGAGACTTTTTGGTGTTGCCACACCAAGTTCAAGTTTAGTGTTAAACCAAACATGGACCAAAGAGAATTACAGCTTGTGCATTGAAAACAACCTATAGTTGATTTGCCTTACGAACGTCCACTTAAAGGGAGAATGTGTAAGATTTAGACCGTTTTTCTCTACGGACAGCAGGAGGTGCTGCATTTACCATTGTCCGTAGCTATAACCGACATGGCAGCCTCTGGAGGAGTCCCAACCTCCATGAAATATACAGTCATTTAAGGATAACTTGACCTGTGATTTTAATTTATAATCATTTAAAGAGACACTGTGTAAGATTTGACAGTTTTTCATCACAGACAGAAGGAGGTCCTGCAGGTGCAGGTGCATTTACCCTCCGTAGCTATCATAAACATGGCCGCCTCTGGAGCAGTGCCAGCCACCTATGTAATATAATTTAATGATAACTAGACCTATGATATTTAAAACATACTGTTGGTCCTTAAGAATACGTTTATTTGCAACTTTTATAAACATTTATAATTATTTAATGTATTCCTTTTTAATGAAAAACTGCCTAAATCTTACACATTGTCCCTTTAATGCTAACAAGCTATGCAAAATATCATTGATATACATGCATGGTTAGCATGGGTTAAGAGCAGAGGATATCGATCAATCTTCATTTCAGGCTCAAAATAGGACCATAAATAACACAAAAGTGATAAATGATTTCAACAGATACACACAGGCATACTGTATATTTATTTGTCTTCTACGAAAATGTGCTGGTACTTATGTTACATCTTACTGAGACACATTTTACTGAGTCACCTTCTATAGTAGTGGAAAAAGTAGGTTCTTTTTCATTTGTGTCTGTAGACTGTATAACACTGCCTGCCAACGGGTATTGGCCAAAGCAGGCATATCAGAAGGAGGAGCCCAATTAATTAGATTGCAATATTCAATCATGATTAACTGTGTAATGCTTTACATTCTATTCGATTGTGTCTTTAAACAATCAATCAAACAAACAATTGATTGTTTTTTTTAAAAGGTTTAGCTTCTTTATTAAACTACCACATTACAGAGTGCTATTTGTATTTTTTTTGGGGGGGGGCAGTGAGGATGGAACATAACAAAGAAAAAAAAAGTTGTCTCACCAAGGGTTGGTTCCGATGGGATGATCATTTGTTTATTTCCACATTTGGAATTAGGAGTTCCATTTTGGAGGTTCTGCTTGCTCATGAGAATTTCTAAAAACACATTCTCAAAACAGTAGCTGCAAGCAAAGGGAGGTCCTGCTGGGGGAGAGGTGGTGACTAAATTTGAGGAGTTGCAAGTAGACTTTGCTCCTTCATGATGATTTCAAACCTCATGTTGCTCACCTTTATTTTCATGAACAAAAATACTGACAGCACAAGCGTTGGCTGTGGAAGGAAACGGATGCTTACAGATTATTTGGGTGAGTACAAGTATGTTTATACAACTCAAAACCTTAAGAATGTAGACAAGTGATTATGTGCTGTCATGTTTGTCTGAAAAGAAACTATAGTTCATAGTTCACTGACTACATAAAAATAGACATTTGGACCTTTTCAATTTTTTCCGAACGTTGTAAATTTTTTTAATATTGTTAAATATGTGTCAAAGTCTGCATTGTAGAAACACATGCATGCACCTATAATCACACCACACTTCTTTCTTGTAGACACACGCACACCCGCGCGTGCACACACGCACACACACACACACGCACACACACACACACAAACACTTGGAATTGAGCCTTAAATGGGTGGATGTGGAAACATAGGCAGCCCTTTCATGGGGTCAGCTTCTACCTGTGCAATAAAGACGCAACTGTGCTGCGAATAAACTGATGATGGGAACACGCACGTGTGCACACACACTCATACACAGAGACCAGCTTGTTTCTGTCACTACAGCTTTGTGAGATACAGAGGTCAAGTGTGCACTTTCAGTCTGCAGAAAATCTCATGTTTTCTGTTGCCTTTCCTTGTCATTCTCTATTATAGTGTTGTATCAAGACATTACAGTACAAGTGATTTCAGTGGGTTTGCCTTTGTGCTTTGTTGCCCAAATAAATGAACAAATAAATCAAGTTGTTCTTATAGTTTGCATATCATAGTAAAATTTATCAGGTGTGTATACATTTTTGAAGAAAACATGAAAGATCTGGCAAAACATGTAATTTATTTCCAATGAGTATTCAATTAAACAACAAGTAATTGGATTTCATTTATTAAACATACTAGGGATTGCCAATCACTTTTTTTTCTCACCGAGTCACTTGATTTTCAGGGTCATGTTTTGATACCTTGGCAGGATATTAAGTATAGTAAAAAAAGTGTATTTCAAATGTTTAATTTTGGGGAGCATTTTTTTCTATAAGAGTAGTGAAGCAGTGGTTTAAACCAAGTACATACCCTAAAAAAAATCTTCCTTTAGAAATATAGGTCTTATAATGAAAAAAGAATAATAAAATGAAATAGTTTGAACCCTGAATCTGTGTAGCAATCCATAAAATGATTAAATGGTCCCTGTTTATTCATCACTGATATTTTCCCTTACAAAATTGCTAATATTTCACAAATTACGCCAGGATGACCTGTGAATGAGAAATGTCATAATTGCTGTAAATACTTACAACTAAGATTGTAGGGTGCATCATTACTATGCTAAAACATATTGACAATTGTGCCATGTTTTGTGGTTTGAAACAATTCATATTTTGTGTAATTCATTTTGCTGAATAAGTGCTCCCTGAAACATTCCTTAAAAATTCAATACATGGTGAAGATCCATGAAAAAACTAAAAGCGGTGATGAATAAAAATGTATACAATTAAAAAAAAAGGAGAAATCCTCTTACTCGTATTGACTTATCATGTCTAACTTTTTTAAATGTTTTTTGTCAGTGATTTCTGGGAGGACGCTGAAAAAGTGACCTGGTATGAATATGCTCCTTTGTAAAAAGGTCAAAGTTTCATCCAAAAGATAACTCCAAGAGTTACAGTATATTCACATGACATTAGTGCAAGTCATCCTTCAAAGTGAAGGACAGCCATGTTTAAACGTTGGCTGCTGGCCCTGCTGGGCCGGGTGGGCTCCGTGGCCGCGGCCCTCTGCTGCTGCGTGGCTCTGCTCTACCTGCTGGCCTGCAGACCCCCGTCCAGGGACCCCCGACAAGATCCCCGGTGGTCTTCAGGGACCGCCAGCAAGGAAGGCTACATGGCACTGCTCCAGGAAACGGAGGACTCCCACAGGCATTACATTGACAGCCTGGCCAAGCAGATAGCGCAGCTCAAGGAGGCTCTCCAGGAGCGAACGCTGCAACTGCAGGAGTCACTGGACAAAGCCAAAATCAAAGGGATTCTGCCCCAGGGCCTGGAAAGTTTGCACAAAACCCCCGGGCAGTCAGACCTGAAGGTAAGAATGATGAGAGGCACCTCAACATCAAAGGTGGCTAAAATACAGTCTGGGGCCCATATGTGCTCCAGGGTTCATTACATGTACTTGCAGCCAGGGCTTGACTGGCACAAAAAAATGCCCCATGGACCATGGCCCATGGACCATGGCCCGTGCATGAAGATGTAAGCACACACGTGCACGCATACACCCATGACTGTGATAAGATAAACAATGACTTCTCGACCATGTTGTTTGTTTACTATCTTGTGCAATTGAGGATACGACTGTCATGACAGAATCAGACATTCCTTTCTAAGGACAATACTTATTTTATGTGTTAAGACATGACACCTGACCAGCCTTGGCCATTACATAACATAACCCTGCCACTGATGTTGATTGCTTTAGTTTGCTCCCTATATTGTAAATTGGTAAATACGCTGGGCTCTTTAAATTGTGGGCATGATCTCTAAAGAGAAAAAATTAAGATTAATAGAAATTAAATTGCACCACCCCAAAAGAGGGCCAGTTTACCTAGTATTTTCCCCTCATAGCTGATGGTCAGTCCAGCCCTGTGCAATCACCTTTTCACACTTAAATGAACTGAAATACCATTAACCCTAAAAAACAAAACAAAAAATGTTGTAGTGCATTTTTGAATATAATTTTTCAATAAAAATAAAGTATTTTACACTATATACCTGACGGTTTCATGAAAAAAAAAACACTCACAGTAATGAACTGAATTGTATGTCACACTGCTTCAAATGAATGTCCATTGTGCTGCTCTTTCTTGTGCATTTGCCAAACTGATGGACACTTTATTGAAAATTATCAATTACTCTCAGATCATCAATATAAAATTGGCTTTAGTCATTCTTCTTTGAGTTTATAGAATTAAGACTATGTATGCTGCATTTGCAGGGTTATAGCATGGCGGCATAGTTGCTATTTAGCATGAAGCTAGCAATCTGAAAGCCCAATTACAGCTTTGATGTAATTTTTGCAAATATGCGTCGAATCTGTGAAAACTCTTTTTTAAAAACATTTATTTAGGTATATTTCTTATTTAATGTTTTGGGGTTAATGATGATCATCTTTTAAGTACCGTTTTTATTAATTCATCCCATTATAATCATCTGCACGTGAACATTTGATTTTGTGTTTAATAGATTAAAAACAAAGAGTGCCAAAGTGAACTCATGCGTTATTTAACTTTTCTGTATGTGGGACTCTGAGAAAAAAATATAACACCCCTGTCTCACAGTCGTGACGCACCATTAATCAATGAATTAATGCATCCTTCCAGGAGTTTTTCCGCTCACAGCTGAACTGTGCAGAAGTCAACGCAGGTGTGACGCTACCCAGTGAATATGTTGTGATCCCTTTTGACACTTTTACACTGCGAAGGTAGGTAGTACCACCTACTGGCCAGGTCTAAACATGACAGTGTTTTTAAGTCTTTTTTTTTTTTTTTTTTTTTTTTTTTAGTACGGTACCATTTTATCAGATCAAACTGTCGCGTGCAGAGGGGGAAACCCTTCTTGCCCAGCAGCAATTCGAAACTCGATTTCGATTTATTTTGGAGTCAGCCATCTCTACCTTAAACGTCACCTGTAGGAAAAAAATCTGACTTAAAACACGCGCTCTAGAGTTTATTTTATGATTATTTTGTTTCGAGGAAAAAGACTGTGCCACGACTAGTATAAACATTTTTTTCCATTATTTATGGGTTTGCGAAATATAAATTTTGAACACTATGCATGCTTTCTAGTGCGGGGGTCGCCAACGTGGTACATCATAAATGAACATCATAAATGTCCATTTTCCGTTAGATGTTTCACGTCATGGTGCACCTGTTTGCTGGGTTTTGTCAAGCAACTCCGACCAACGCTTGATGTTACTCACTTTATAGACCATGCATGCCTTTACATACGGAGATATTTGTCACTCAGTCAAGATGATGTAGGCCATCGCATCAACAAATTCTTTTCAGACTCTCCTGAAGATAATGAATGTTCCACTTCAGTGCCTTTGTTAACGGATGTAACCACTCAGGGTGTACCAACTGGAGACGGGTCTGACCAGGCATCCCGAGGAGAGACCTGTGAGGAAGGACCGCAGGGATGAGCTGATAGGCAGCATCGAGACAGCGTTACATGTCCTCAATGGACCCCGGCAACACGTAGACACCAGCAAGAGGAAGCGCACCTTCTCGCCATCAGATTTCATTGAAGGCGAGTCTTCATGCAACTCATCTAAATTCAAAATACGTTACAAACCCTGAGGAGGAGACAATTTCGAAAGCATTTTCTAAAGGGTTACCTCCATATACGTACGTTCACCCTGAAAACACAATTTTAAATGATTCCTTAAGCGCACAACTGTTCCAATACGAGGCAATTGTGATTGCCTGAGATGATGTTCATTTGTCATTCACAGTTGACGTTTACTGTAAAACTGACACATGAAACTATAAGCGAATTTAACATTATATATTTATACACTATAATATTCAACCAAGCTATTTTGACCAACAAAAGCGTTACAACATAATGCTACAAAATATGAGACTCAAACAAACCAACTACTACTTCAAGGGCTGTCAACTGAACTGTGGCAGTGTACGTTCTGCAACTAGTTTTCAAAACTGTCTGACTGTTGGCAAGTGGTTTTGCTGCATTTCGAAAGATATCTGATATAATGTATACATGATATTGTTTTGCACAAAAGAACCCCCAAAATAGGTTACGTTATGCAAGACCACATCAAAAGTTATGTTGTTTCATGTAAAACAACCCTTGAAAAGTAGGTGAAATTGACCCAAACATTGGGTTGGTCTGTGTTTGACCCATAATTGAAATCTTTTTAACCCGACTGTTCTTAGAGTATATCATAGCAGCTTATCGCTCTGGCTATAAACACAGTATGCTCTCAATGTATTCACCACGAGTGCAACATATGTTTCAAGTGAATGTGTTTTGTTGTACTCACAGGGCTGACCCGCACCGAGCGAGACAAGGGTAGCGTGTACGAGATGATGTTCAAAGGCGACGGGCCACGGGAATATGCCAAGACGGTTCTCTTCAGGCCTTTCGGCCCTTTGGTTAAGGTGAAGAGCGAGCAAGTGGACACGAGCAGCATTCTCGTCAACATCATCGTACCACTTTCCAAGAGGGTGGACACCTTCCACCAATTTGTCCACAACTTTAGGTACCATCTGGAAAAAAAAAGAAAAAAAAAAAGAGGAAAATCTCAGTGTTGATGATAACGAATGTGTGCTTGGTGCAGAGAGGTGTGCATCCAGCAGGATGGTAGGGTCCATCTCACGGTAGTCTACTTTGGGCGTGATCAGATTGACCAGGTGAAAGCCGAACTGGATCAGACAACCAGGTAAGTTACGTGATTTTAGTACCACCTGCCTGCCTACCTACTAGCTAGCTAGCTACAGTAACTACTGTAGACAAGCGACTGGATACTCACTGAAGATAATCTTTCAGAGAAATCCAATGAAAAGAAATGTTCCAATATTTACGCAATAGGTTAAACACACATAGGCTTTTTAACAGCCTGGGTAAAAATCTTTTCCTTCCTCCACCAGGGAAACCCGCTTCAGGAACTTCACTCTGATCCAGCTCAATGAGGAGTTCTCACGTGGGCGGGGCTTAGAAGTAGGCGCCAGGGCCTGGAGGCGAAGCCCGAATGTCCTGATGTTTTTCTGTGACGTCGACATTTACTTCACAGCAGAGTTTTTGACTTCCTGCCGCCTCAATGCAGAGCCAGGTGTCTGTTCTTTGTTGGAACTGTATGCAACATTTGTCATTCCTGTTTGATGCACCCAGTGCATTCAGTGTGGAGAAAAAAAAAACAGAGCACAACTTTAATCTTTTTAGGAGGTTAACTTAGCATGGTGCTACGTCAGAATTCAATAGCTACATTTTATTTATTTATTTATTTTTTACGAGGAAAAGAAACAGTCATAGCATTGACAAGTGACCTTTGTTTCTGAGCAGGTAAAAAGGTCTACTACCCCGTCCTCTTCAGCCAGTACAATCCAGCTATCATCTACAATAATTACACTTATGTACCATCTATCCAGCAACAACTGGTGAGTAGGAAAAACACAACGAAAAATGAACTTTGTTGAATCATTAAGCCCCTTCCTTTCTAAGGGTTAAGGTACAGACCACCCCACACTAAGTGATATCTACTAATTAGAAATACCATACTTAGAAACCTTTAAAAGTCTTTAAAAAAAATACAATACACATTGGATAGACACAATGAACTGATGACAAAAAATAGTTACTCTTTACAATAAAGAAATCCGATTTTTCGTAGTTTTTTCCCCAAGATTAATGACTTTAACTTGATATATGTTGAACAATGGATCTACTTGATTCCTGTGGCCATGAAATGCAGGATGACAGAGGTGGTCTGGGTCACATTTGAAACAATCAGGTCTATGTCATTCACACTGCCATTAAAAGAGCAGATACAGGTCACATCAAGGCAAAAACATTGGAATGCGATCACCTCAGACTGCTGGGTGAACTTGTGGCCTATATCTGATCTCTTCAGCAAATATTTTGAAACTTTACCTGTCATCAAAAACCTTTGTATTGGCATTTGGTGGATTACAAGGAACAAAACTGAGTATAAATGGACAAAAAAAGAATACGGAAAAACCAGGACCATGAACACCAAACGTGTGATTGAAGGGGTTAGGGTGTTATTGTTTTTTTTTTTTTTTAACTATATAATTAAAGGTTTTGTGTTTGCTTCTTTTTCTTTTGTCTCAGGTGATAAGACGCGACACGGGTTTCTGGAGAGATTTTGGCTTCGGTATGACTTGCCAGTACAGGTCGGACTTCCTAAACATAGGTAATGACTAAGCAAAGCAATGTTACATTACCTTAAATGGAAAAAAGTAAATGCTCTTTTTAGGACCCTTATGGCGACACCCTAGTCATTTATTAGGGAAATGGACTTTTATTAGAAAAAAGTATGCGTGTATTTTTTCAAGAGCAATAACTATAATTACTGCTGAGCATCCTTGTTTCGTCCCCTGGCGTGTTACAAAGTGTTGCTGGTGACAGTTTAAACCACATTATGAAACAGCAGCAGGATATTGGTACAATTGGGTTTGCAGCTTCAACGCTCATCTCGGGAAAGGTTCACGCAGATACCCCGCCGAATGAAGGATCACCAGAAAAACGTGTCATTTAGTACACACAATATTAGTTGTTACAAGTGCTTATGTCGGCTTTTTCGCACTCTTCCTTTGAGCTGTGTGTGGTTCAAAAAAAAAAAAAAAAAAAAAACTAATGTAAAGTGTTCGCACGTAAGAAATGAACAGTTTCATGACAACGATGCATTTCGGACAATGTGGGAAATTGCGCATCTACTTTTAAAGGCAACTCCTCCAAACATAAAGTAACACAGTGCAAAGAAGACACACAACTCAAACAACAAAGGAGAAATGAAAGAAAGTAGTACTAAACAGGAAGTCTGTTCAGGACCGCGGTGCTTTGGGACTTTGCTGTTCACCATTTGTGCACGTGCTTTGCAGGTGGCTTTGACCGCAGCATTAAAGGCTGGGGGCTGGAGGATGTGCACCTATACAGGAAGTACCTACACAGCAAATTGATGGTGGTGCGCGCTCCGTCGCGCGGTCTCTTCCACTTGTGGCACGAGAAGACGTGTAGCAATGACCTGCCACCGGACAAGTACCAGATGTGCATGCGAACCAAGGCCATGAGCGAGGCCTCGCACGGACAGCTGGGGGAGATGCTCTTCAAAGCGGACATTCAAGCGCACCTCGACAGGAACGGAAGAAGCTCTTGAAGTGTTGGACGTTGAGAGCGTGTAATTGCGTACTAAAATTAAAGGAGGCATGCATTTTGCACGGTTTAAAATAGTTGCCCCGGAGTCTTCATAAAACGTCTGTGCCATGCTTTTGTGTACTCAAAACACCGTGAATTGTACTACTGTAATTCCAATAATGCCTTGAGATCCACATTTGATTTGATCATCGTAGCCTATTTTCTCCATATTTTTTTTGTCCATAAAAAAAATGAACAAAAAAACACATACAGCATGTTGCAAATGAGTCATCATGACACAATTGAGCAAAAAAAGCCTTCATGTTCCAATTACTTTGTTCATATTAAAGAGCGTTGAACTACATATTCTAGTACCTGCAGAAATCCTGCAAATATCTTACGCAATTCCTGAAATGCCATCACGTACTCCTGGGTGAACTCATACCATCATTTGAGAACCGCTAGTTAAGTTCACACAGCTTCTCTCAGAGGATAAATAAACGGAGTGATGTTACATTGGACGAATGTGTTGGCTGAGCCATTCATGTTATAATATCAGTTGTTGACATTAAACATCTAGAAGCCCTTATGATTATTTTTAATTTTTCTGACATACCAGTGCTCTTTATTGTGGGACCACCATACAACATTCGGTGATGAAAGCAGAGTTGTGCTGGTGTGTTTTGAGGAACAATTTAAACTAGAGCTGCAAGCAGCTATAAAGGGCCCTCGCAGACCTGTGCACGTTGGGGTATGAACAGGTCGGGGTATGAACAAGGACTATGAATGATGAAAAATTAGTTGTAGATCCCTTCAGTGCAGGACTATTACCAAATATGTAAAATTTAGACAAGGTGGGACAATGTGGGTGGAGTTACTGCAGCTTTTATTGTTCCAATTTTGTGACTTTCAATGCCATATAGGCCACACCCACTGTCGAGACATTGTACTCATATGTGGGGGGCATAAGGCATGGCCACTGGCTTTGCAGAAAACATTTTAAGGATATCACTTTAAGGGGCTCAGCAGAGTACATAAAAACATTAAGGATTTGCTATTTTTTTTTGCTGCCACTAGGTGGCGCTCGTACTATGATAAAAAATAGGCTTGTAGGTGTGTTTCACATTGGACTCCCATCCCATATACGAAGTTTTAAAAAATATCAGATCATCTAGTTCCAATTACAGCAACTTTTACCGTTTTGGCGAGACATCGGATTTTGAGTTGGCATAGAGGCCACGCCCTTTATTGAAAAGTCATAAAAGTTGAGAACCTTAATGTTCCAATGTGTCATAGCTTTTCTGACCATTTTTGAGTTCATTTAGTCAAACAGGCATTTCACAGTACATAAAAGTATAAATAATGAGATTTTTGTCAGCCACTGGGTGGCGCTGTAAATGATTTGAAAGTTTATCACATAGCTGTATTATTGCATGACTTTTAAAGTCCCAGGAAAGTTTCAGATGGTTTGAAGCTGTCATAGCTGAGTTATTAATATTTTTGTCACTCTTGGCGAAGGAAGTATGAAACATAATTTGAAGCTCCGCCCCCATCTTTTCTGTCAAGAGATCTTCACGATATTTAAACTATGTGTGCCCCTCAGTTGCATAATGATTAATGCCAAAGTTGAAGGTAATGGGGTGAATCGTTTAAGAGAAAAAGGCACTAGTTTGAGACCAGCTAATGTCTAAGAATGGGACAAAACTGCACATTAAAAAAATTCATAACAATTTTTCTGTACATCCTAGCACATCACTTCTATTGACTTTTTTGTAGGTCTTACAGTCCTTCATTTGCCTACAAAGTTTCATAGCTGTAGGTCAAACCAAACAGGATTGACTGTAATCTTTCGACTAATGACATTTTTTGCAGCCACTAGGTGGCGCTAGCTTTAAACTGGAATATATTTTTGTAGATATGTTCAGGAGAATATTTTCATCCAATGTGTGAAATTGTGAGAAGATCAGATCATCTGGGTCAAATTACAGCAACTTTTACTGGACAGATAAAGCTTCGGAATGAAAATGGTTGTAGAGACCACGCCCATTATCGAAACTTCGTAAAATTTGGTGGAGGTCAGCAGGGCTGTCTAGAGGCTTTGCAGACTTAATTTCAGTGATATTACATCAAAGGGCTCAGCTAAACACATAAAAACGTTTAAAAAATGCTATATTTTTGGCTGCCACTAGGTGGCGCTCGCACTATAACAAAAAATACGTTGATAGGTGTATTCCGCATTGGAAACCCATCAAATATATGAAGTTTAGAAAAGATAAGACCATCTGGGACCAAACACAGCAACTTTGTTCGTTTTGGCGAGACATCAGACTGACATTTTTGTTTGCCACTAGATGGCCTTATAAGCAATTGAAGATTTTTTTAAACACTTGTGTTAAGGGCTTAAGTCTTCATGTGTATGTGAAGTTTCAGATTTTTCTAAGCTTGTAAAGCTGAGTTATAAAGGTTTGTTTCACATGTGGCAAAGTAATCATCAAAGGCATAATATGAAGCCCCGCCCCCAACAGATTTGATTGCGGATCATCACAAAAATTTGAACAATTGTGCCTCACAGTCAGATCAAACATCACAGCAAATTTGAAGTCGATCAGGTCAAGCGTTTGGGAGAAAAAAGGAGCAGTTCGGGACCTGCAAATGAGCAGAAATGGGCCAAAAGTGCACATTCAAAAATTCATAACTCTCTTTCTGTACATCTGAGCACATGGCTCGCGCTGACTTTTTTGTAGGGCTCGAGGTCCTACATAAGGCTACAAATTTTTGTAGCTCTAGGTCAAATGGGCCGGGAGTAAGAAGCTATTTTCCACTCATAAGGCCATTTTGGGGCCAATTACAGCCACTTTTTTCGTTTTGGCGAGTCATCTGACTTTGAGGTGGCGTGCAGACCACGCCCATTGTCGAAAAGTCATAAAATTTTAAAATCTTAATATTCCATGTCTTAATGATATTCTGACCAAGTTTCACTTGTTTTACTCAAACAGACTGAGCACAATACATGAAACTGTAAAAAATGACATTTTAATCAACCACTAGGCGGCGCTAGTAGGTATTTAAAAAAACTTTTTTTAAAGGTGTTAAAGACATAAGTTTCCATGTGTCTATGAAGTTTTAGATTTTTTTAAGCTAGTACATCAAAGTTATTAAGGTTTTTGTCCCTCTTGGCGAAGGAAAAATTGAACACATAATTTGAAGCCACGCCCCTATCATATATGTCAGCGGATCTGCACCAAATTTTGCCCACTTGTGCCCCTATGTGTGAATATGGACCACAGCAAATTTGAAGGCGATTGAGTAAAGCATTTAGGAGAAACAAGGAGCAGTTTGGGACCTGCAAACGTGCAAAAATGGGCCAAAAATGCACATTCAAAAATTCATAACTCTTTTTCTGTACATCTGAGCACATGGCTCACGCTGACTTTTTTGTAGGTCTCTAGGTCCTACATATGCCTAAAAATTTTCGTAGCTCTAGGTCAAACGGGCCGGGACCAGGTGCACTTTTTGGACCTTAGGTGGCGCTGCAGAGCCATTTTTTTTGCATTGTTTTGGGAAACACAAAAATATCCAATTTTTCACCGGGCCCGACAAATGTGCAAATTTTGGTGACTTTTCGTGCATGTTTAGGCCCTCAAAAATGGAAAAGCGCTGCACAGTAAATAATAATAATAATAATAATAATAATAATAATAATCTGGAGAAAAACAAGAGGGCTCTCGCAGCGGTAGCTGCTCGGGCCCTAATGATAGAAAGTTGGCATAGTCTCATATGTTTTTATGGCATAGAATTCCGGAGAAAAGGCCGTCCCCCAAAGTTGTGTGGTTTATGGAGATTTGGAGATTCATGGAGAGAAGTCGGGTTTTAATTCAATACATTAGGGAATGGCGTGTCAGGGGAGATTCTATAGGATGGATGTTGCGTTCACGAGGAAGAGGGATCTCTTCATGAGTAGGTATTTATTGGTGAGAATGGAGGTTGTGCCGTTCATGATACAAAACCAAAAACAGTTGGGTTAGAAATAAACCAATTATGGGTCAAAAAGGGTCAACCCAATATTTGGGTCAATTTGACCCACCTTTCTGGATTATTTTGGTTTGTGCAAGACAACCTAGACACCTAGGCTGTAGAAAGTTGGCTCAAATTAAGTCCAGTATTGGGTCAGTCCTTTTTTTTACCTTTCTTGGGTTATTTTAGACCCATTTGTTTTTGGCGTGTGCTTTTGCAAGGTCATGACAGCCAGGAAAGAATGAAGATGTGATTCTGAGTTTTGGCAACTAAAGAGGATGGAGGTGCAACTTTTCAGAAGAGAAAAAGCTAGTTGGAAGATGTGGCTATCATTTTGAAGGATAGGTTTCTGTTGAAGATGACAATATTGTGGCAAGATGGGTGGGGTGTAAAAATGAAGTTGTTCCTGAGGTGGAAGTCATCGTGTATAAGTGGGTGTTTGGACCAAGTATGATTTTTGTCCCAGTTGAGTTGTAGGAAGTTTGCTTGCATCCAGGATTTGATTTCACAGACAGTTTGACAGGATCCAGTGGGTAGAGGAGCATGAGATTTAATCATTGTAACAATGGATTTGGGGAATGTGATGATTTGACCAAAAGGGATGGAGAAGAGGATGAATGAGGGGACCAAGCACTGATCCCTGGGGCGCACCTTCGGACAGGGTGGTTAAGGAGGAACAGTTGTTGATTTTGGTTGTCGTAGACAGGCTGTTCAAAAAAATACGTAATTCTTCTAGGAATGCACCTAGTTACGTCCACCACTGCACACAATGTATTGTCTTGCCGGAATCAATCATTTTCAACTCATTATACAAAAAAACCCACAAGTCATTAGGATAAATAACACTCTGTAATGCTGTTCTAGCATTCACTAAAAACATCATTCAATAAAATGTTCATTACAAAACATGTTTTACCTCATTTATTTAATTAATTAATTTTTGCTTCAGTACAATGGACATTGTGCTATTCCCCCTGGTGAGCATTCTTTGACCACCTTTGGGTGGAATAAAATAGAAATGCAGCTACAAAGAGACAGTAATATTAGTCCGTTTTCAGAGAGTTTTGTCATTGTCTACTTGTATCATTCTATTTTGTATGCATTTGCTTAAAGGGTGATACGACCGCCCGAGACACTGAAATGATGAATGGGCCTGTTGGCCATGTTTCTTTCAAAAAAAGCTCAAACTATGTGGTTGTTTCAAATGAAAAAAATGTAAATTCTGTTATACTAGTTTGACAGTTAATTGTTTACTATGTATGGAGGGGATGAGTTTGTTTTTTTTTTATACAGGAACTAGTATTTCTTGTCATTGTGATTTTAATCACGTTTTTTATTTGACAGACACTGTTCAGTAGAAGACAGTGGGAGACACGCATGGAATTCCCTCAGGGTGAAATCTAATTAAACAAAGTGCAGCGTTTGCATGTTTTCTAATAACAGCATGTTACTCGGTAACCTCATTACAGTAGCTCAGAATGACTGACAGGCGAAGAGGGCGGGGTCTCGTCGCCATCGTTCGAGGGCAGGACTCACACATGATTGGCTACTCCTTCCCACTTCCCCGTTCTGTGATGCCTTCAATAAACCTCGGTTAACATAAATTAAACCAATTTATTTTCTCATTCTAATCGTTCGATGTTATCGTTTGGTTTGGATGTACAGCGGTAATTTATAACTGCAGTGTGTTTTCTCAGGTATTGAATCTAGAATATCCAATATACGAATTATTTTCTTCCTTCAACGACACGTGTTGAGACCACCCGCCGCTAAAGTTTCTTATTTCCCAGCAGAACGCGGAGGTAACATTAATCACAACGGTAACTGGGGGCTGGTTTCTGGAGCACACCGGTAAAATTTCCTCAAACTCTACAGTGGTGATATGCTCCGCGACTACGTTGACGCATGTGAAGCTGTCTAAGAAAAAGCCCCTCACTTTTGTCGGGTTGCACCATGAATTTATGGGGTTTATAGAATAAGACAATCGGTGCGAAAGGATTTTTTAAAATCGAATTTTATATATATTTTTAATATATTGTGTATATAACAACAAGAAGACAACATGTTTGAAGTTTCTGGGATTCCATACATCATGTTGGACATTGCTTGTCTCGTACTCGGTATGTAAAATTTTGATTGTGATCTACCTTTTACTTCTATTTCTATTTACACAGCAAAACGGTCAAGCAAAATATTAGTTCCCCAAAGTGTCTCTAATCCAATGTATTGATATTTATTGGATGTGAATACCCTCTAAGAAGCTTTCTGTGGGGAATTGCCGACAGGGAGATGGAAAAGTTCTACCCTGAGTGTGCCTGAGTGTGAGTTTTCCAGGCCAGAGTTGTATTTTTAGTCCACTACTGTATTTGCTTTGTAATCATAAGAAACCTGCAGCACCAACAGAATGGACACACTGACTATGCAAAGTGCCTTCTGCATCCACAACAGTCAGTTTTGTTCCATGTGAGTAATTGGTGTTATTTCCCACATTGGTATGTAGTGGTGTACTTTGATGTTTGGTCATGTCGAGATTTCCAGTCTGTCTTCAGGTGTTTTGCGCTAAATTACAACCACGCGATTCACGCAGAATTTGATGCGTCACCGTCTGAGTCCTTGTGCGGTTTAAAAAAAAAGTCTTTTAGCAATACAGTTACGGTACTAAACTCCCTTCCCTACTTCTCTGCGTCACAGTGAAGTGTCTCTTAACGATGGACAACCCAGTAGAAATGAGGTATAATTCAATAGAGTAATCTCAAAATAAAAGATTGGATTATTCTCCAGTCACACTCAAAGGATTGTATTGCAGTATTATTGAATCTCATTTTTTTTTTTGGAAGCCTACTAAAACAGTTGTTACGTCATTTAAGTACAGTCAGACATATTCACCCCTTTCGTCACTTTTTTAAATTCTGTATTCTACTTATGTTTACCATTGCCATGGAAAATGCTCTTTTGTACAATAGACAAGTTACATGATCAACTGTACCTATACTGTACAGCGTACACTGCAGTGTAAAATTCCGAGACCACTGAAAAATGATCAGTGCATGCCAACAAATGGCAGGTGCATGGTTCATTTTGAGTAATCCTGAAATTATGTAAAAGTGATTTACTATCCATGTTTGTGTTTCCCCTTGTCCGCCACCAGTGGGTCTGCCCTTCTTTATTCTCACTCCTCAGCACAGCCCGTTCAAACGAGGCTTCTTCTGCGACGACGAGTCTATCCGCTTCCCCCTAAGAGAGGACACCATTTCCTACCAGCTCCTTGGGGGGGTCATGATTCCCTTCACGCTCATTATTGTAAGCACGTAAAAATCTGCAATGTCATGATGTCATCCATTAGCGGCATTCATCGCCGCCCTTTCTCTTTCTTCCTCTCTAGATAATCTGTGGTGAGTGTCTTTCCGTCTACCTGTCTCGCATCAAGAGCAAGACACTTGGTCATAAATACGCAGCATGTATCTACAAGGCTGTGGGCTGCTACTTGTTTGGTGCGGCGGCCAGCCAGTCGCTGACAGACATCGCCAAGTACTCTGTGGGGCGTCTGCGGCCGCACTTCCTGGCTGTGTGCAATCCGCGGTGGGATCGCATCAACTGCAAAGCCGGAAGTTATGTGGAGAACTTCACCTGCACCGGGGATCAGTTCCTGGTGGATGAAGCCAGGTACAAACATTACAAAACTGTCTCATTCCTATGCCCACGTGGTAGGTTTTGAAGCACAATAACTAGTAAAAATGAGTTGCCATGGCTCAGTGGTAGAGTGGTCTCCCTACCAAGTGTTTGTGGGTTCGATTTCTTGACCGTTGTGACTATTACAAAGTGTCTTTGAGCAAGGCACTGAATGCCCACTTGCTCCTGATGCTGCGTCAATTTTAGTTACAGTAAATGAGTTGCCAATGTGAAGCGCTTTGAGTACTTAAGGTAGAAAAGCGCTATACTGTATATGTGAACAACAATTTACATTTAAAAATAAATAAATTAAAAAAAACAAATATTCTCAGAAAATACCCCATAACTGTTGTGTGTTAAAATCACAATTTGTGTGTGTGTGTGTATACTTTTTTCATTATTACGTATGACGCATTTTGTTTATGTCACTTTTGTCAATTGCAGGCTGTCGTTTTACTCTGGTCATTCCTCATTCTCCATGTACTGCATGCTGTTTCTTGTTGTAAGTATGCTTTTTTTTTTTAACAAAATAACCCTTGCCTATGATTCAATATAACTGTATTTAATAATGGTTGGCATTTTGGAGCGAGTTGTGTGTTAGACCAATTTTCTAAGTATGCATCTGCCAGACGTCCTGTTCCTGGCAAGGCTCTACATCCTTTCTCTGTTATGTGGTTCTTTTGAAAGCATTACTTGCCACCAACTATTTTATTAATTAGACTGTAGCCACAAATAATGTTGCCCAGCAAATTCATTCATTCTAACATTGACCATTCCAATAGTCTTTATGACTTCACTAATGTCAATTTGTTAGCGCCTCATGCCTAAATGGACATACTGAAATTCTAATGCCCTCGTATAACAGGTAGAATACTAAATAGGGTAGCCAAAATACAGCAAAATTGCAACACACTGCGTGGATTTTCATCACACCCTTTTGTCAGGTGCTATTTTTAATGCAACTAACAAAAAGCTAACAATCTGATCTGTAATATGCATATAGCATACAACATATAGCAAAGTAGTCAAATTTGTGGCTGTGTCTTAGGGCGGGTTAGGTTCAGGGTTATTGTTTTAGAACCGAAATCGAAATTTTTAAAGGCTATTGTTACCTGAGCTCATCAAAAAGCTGCATGCCATTGTGCTATTGTGTAACCCTGAAAGATCAGGGTGAACTAACGCACCCATAGTATTTGAAATTGAGTCAAACCCGTTGCTGAGCAATGCATCTGTCATCTCAATAAATTGTTGTTTCGTTTGTGAATTTAAACAAGAACCTGAGTAATACTAGTAGTTGTCCTTGCAGTTGAATATATTAAAATAACTAATTGAAACTTAAAATGACAATAAGCAAGAATACTGTATTTGCCTAATTAGGTGATTGTTGGCCTATTGTTTTTTTTTATACAACACAATTGTCTGGTTTACTGCATTTTCATTACATTATAAACTTTATTAGCATTTTATGGTGTCATGAAAATGGTCACAGAATGGATAAAGCTTGAAAATCGAGGCACCGCTATAAATGAAGTTGATAGTATACAGTGTGTCATTGAAAACAATGAAATGTTTTTCTGCCGCCTGCAGCTGTACATCCACGCCAGGCTGAAGGCCAAGTGGGCTCGGCTGCTTCGGCCCACCGCCCAGTTTTTCCTCCTCGCCACCGCCATCTATGTGGGTCTGTCCCGCGTGTCCGACTACAAGCATCACTGGACCGACGTGCTCGCTGGCCTTCTGCAGGGCGGCGTCGTGGCCTACTTCACCGTGAGTTCTGCCCCTTTAGCGTTTTTCTTTTGTTCTATATTACCGCAGTCTGTGCTTTTCTACTTACCGCAAGTACATGAGTTGAATATGTACCCTAGACTTTTTTTTATAACACAAGTACTGTATATGTAACATACAGTATACTTTGGTTGAGAGTGTGAGTACTATTGAGACTTTTGCTGTTATGTTTGGAATAACACATGCCATCTTGCAGGTGTTCTGCGTGTCCAACTTCTTCCAGCAACCCCTTGAGACGGGCGTGTCCCAGGAGGAAGGAAGCCAGCAAACCAGTTTACATGACAGCCCATCCAACTCCAACCACTATGGCAGTACTGACTGAACCAACCCACCTGCCCTCAAAGAATCCCTCCAGCGGGAGGAGCGATTGAAGGGTTGGGTGGGCAGCACATGCACTTTACTGAGATACAAAAAGATTTTCGGCTTGATGTGAGCACGCTGCCTCGCAGGAGGGACTTTTTACAACAGTGTGCGCTGCGTGGATACACGATGTGTCTCACGGAGGAATGAAATTCCATTTGCTGCAAATATAATGGCAGTCTTGTGTGCTCGCTGCAAGCAGGCTTGTAAGTGAGAGTCTGGCACTTGTAAAAACCTCCACTGTCCTTAAAGGAGACCTATGTGCACCATTCATAAAAAAGTTAGATATTTTTGTTTTTGGGGAGGAATTTAGGTATGAACCTAATATACGCTATAACCTGTACAGGAGCACACATGTCCAACAGTTTCAAAAGGCTGTGCACCACTTGGTGTTCTAAGAAAGATGAACAACAAAATTCACAGCAGGTGTTTGATCCATGCATGAACCAATACAAGGGAAATGTACTGAGCCCAGAGCTTCAAATAGAATCCTCAAAGTCCATGAATACCCTCTCAAAAATTAGCTTTCTAGTTGTGTAAGGTAAACAAATATTCAATATGGTTGGTGATGATAATAAAACATCAACATAATGCATCTAGCATGTACAATACACTATCATTAACTCAGTCACTGCCATAGACAGCTATGAGCATCAAAGATGTATTTTTTACTGGGCTGGCTGTGAATAAGTATATTCATGCCATTGACATTAGTTAAAAATCCATTTTAACTGGGCAGCCAGTGAATCCATTCACTTATGGTACATTCACAACTGAGTTGCCACAACACAACTAAGTTGTTACAATAAGTTATTCTACAACAAACCACCTTCACACAAGGCTTGCCAATATTGTTAGCTAGCATACTTGCCTAAATATGTCATACAGTATGTAGGCAAACATGCGCACCAGAATTCATGAAACACACTTTTGGCATTTAAACACAATGGTAAATGATCAAGAATACAGGCAAAGTTTAACAGCTAAAAGGACTACAGTTCATTTTTATAAGCTCCATTGAGGAAAATGTAGAAAAAGCGAGTTTTACTGAAAGGGCTGAAATATCGACTCGTATTTATTTCAAAATATCAAAGGTCAAGTCAAGACCGTTTGCAAAGGTTAGACTGTATTTTAGGTTCAAACTGAAATTTCACTTGAAAGCTGACTAACTTTTTATGACTAACGTGTAATGCTTTTCTTTAGTCATCATAAAACGTTGCTGGGAATCTTAATAACATGTCTGGGACTTGCTTTCGCGAAAAACAAAATCGAAAAATACCAAACCAACAATCGCTTATTTTATACACCAAGTTTTTCATCTTGCCGATTTTTTTTTTTTTTTTTTTTTGGGGGGGGGGGGGGGGGGGGGGGGGGGGGCAGTGTCTTCCCAGAGAAGGAAAGCGTTTCAACCCATGTACACATCACCAGACGTGCCACTCGCTCAGTCAGCTTGCTCCACCTTGTCATTGACAAACTAAGATGCGCCCAGTGGAAGTAGGCTGCAGAGGCTTCATAGCCACCTCAACATCCAGGCTACTCAGGGAAATAGGAATGCGAGGAAAGGCCCAAGGCAGGCAGTCAAGGCCCTCTCCAGCGCTGCTGGGAAGGCTGAAGAGAAAAGATCCGGCTTGGGCTTTCAAATGAGCTGACATCATTTAGGGAGTGTACCTGTGAAGGTACTCGATAACCTGAACCATCATTCACTTGAAGTCCACAGCGACTCATCGGTGCCTTTTCCATATTTGTACCAAGGGATCTCAACATCTAGTCCGATGCAACACACCTTTTCAAAAGCAAAATCTGTTAGATGAAGCTAGTTGATGCATCTAAAGACACTTTTTGCAGCTCAGCTTACCTTGTGCAAAGCCACCACTGACTAACTGAACAATATTGCAATAATTTCACACTTGATGGGTGGGCAGGCGCTGGAGACAGACATTGGCAAAAAAATATTAAAAAATAGACGTTTTCCACAATATGTTTACATCATCGGTAGACATAACTCAGATACAGTATTCATACAGTATATTTTCTATTCATTTTTATATTGCCTTTCATTGTGGCCAATGCCTGCTGTCAAATGTGTGTGTGCATACGTGTATGTCTTTTCAATTTATTCAACCTTGTATCATAAAGATGCCTAAATCAGGGGTGGGCAACCTTTGTCAGTTTTTAGTCATCTGAGGACCGTACGGAATTCCAGAAAACATAACTTAGGTGTGATTGTAAATAATTGTTCGTCTTGTCGGTGTCGGTGATGCGGCATACAAAATGCATGGATTGATATTCTGATCATGTTAATTATGATGTAATCAAATTACATTTATTTGCTTTTTTTAATTTTAATTGCAGTTTTTCTTATGTTTTATTATTTCTGTAAATAATAAGCAAGTCATAATAAAAATAATCAGTCAAGCCAGAACAAACATTCCTGCAAGTCTGTGACTGGCCCACAGGCCATAGGTTCCCCACCCCAATGATGCTGTTGAATACGTCAGAAATACAACTTTTAAAAATAAAATAAACATTTTCTTTTACTTTTTTGGATGAAATTGTGGCCTTGTTTAAATAATTTTTTAACATTGATAACCCACTTTGATGTTTGAGATCCTAATGAAATAATTACAAACTATTAGATACAACCAAAGCAAACATAAAATGTACCTTTGAATGTTCTTTTTTTTTTTTGTTAACTTGTAAAGCACAAGGCAGCATGGTGGTAGACTGATAAGTCCGACTGCCTCGCAGAATTCCTGTATAGAGTTGGAAGTAAAACAGAGGTAATTGTCACTGAATGTCACAAAAGTTTGAGTACCATCACACCGGTCTAATCAATTAAAAAAAAAAAAAAAAAAGAAAGAAACGCATAAGTAAAACCTTCCTGACATAATAACGTCAGCCAAAAGCTGCAACAACTACTGAACTGTAGGCCTCCCTCACCTATTAGGGAATGGTTGATGCCTCTTATCGAAAAATGTGTTCACTATTGTATTTCAGGCAGGATATTTACCACTCAAATGTACTTAATGAAGTGTCCCGTGAGCATATCTCTCTGACTCGCACTGAAACTAGCTTATCTTTGAAAAGCAAACCTGCAACAATAGCTTCTAAAGGGGTTCACCTGAGTCGATCAAACCACAGAAACCACTTTGAAAGCCTATGCTCTCATGAGAATGAATCAGTGAGTTTATTTTCAGTGGGGGATCAACATGTAGCCTGAGGTGGACTTTTTAGTCAACGGGATAGAATATTGCGTCACCAAGAGAGTCAACTCTAAGCTATGCAGCAAATTAAGCCACTGGAAGATGGTTATTGTGAAAAATGGTTAGGCAATCAATGAAGTAAATGCATGCCTAAGAAACTGAATGTTTGCATCACCACTTTACAGTTAACAAGGACAGGAAGGCTTATGCACCATATTAAAACTGGAATCAAATAAAACAGTTTTGAAAATACCTGACAGACGAAACAAAGAGGTGTTTGCTGAGTCATAGTGTCACCAGGTGACTAGAATAAGAATTGTGCAATCGTCAATTTAAAGGAGGTTTTACAGTTGGACACAACAACTGACAATGGTTTTCGCTGTTACCGTGAAGTGTGTGGCTTTTGGCAGGAAGGAGCAAGCATACAAGCATAAAAAAGTATGTAGTACAAAAGAAAGGACGCGATATTGAAGTGAAACCCACTTGTTCACCGAACAAGGATCCAAATTTCATGCCAGTCGACAAATCCTCGCCCAAAATGTTCTCTCTGAAATTTCACTTCCATTTCTTGTACCACAATACTGACCAACGTTTTTTTTTTTTTGTAGCCTAGACTGTCGTATGTTAGTATATTATTAAGAACAGTATAGTACACTATTGTATACTATATATAGTATATTATAGTGTATTTTATCGGAAGCTACAATCAAATAAAAATATTTAAAAATATTCATTTAAAATGCTCTGTACATGAAAGTAAAATTAAAAAAAAAAGTATAAATGAATGCTTTAAAACAGTGTACACATGGTGTAAACTTTACAGGGTGTGTAAACTGTTTTGGATGGGTGGCTGGAAATTTGTTTTGTAAAAGCCCAACCTCACAGCCACCATGTCAAGGAAAGCATTGGCCCGGTGTGGCTTTTTAAGAGTGCCACGATGTTGAGTGCATGCACGTCTCCCAGAACAAGATAAAGCAAATGCCGAAACAGGTTAGAACCTCTTGGAAATTTTAAGATTTTAAAGTTTATTTTACTTTTTAATTTTAACGTTTTTAACTCTTACTGCTGTCTGATAAAGACGAGAACAACAAGGGAAGATAAAGCAGAGAATTCTTTTTTCTTACAATTTGAATTGACAGCCACAATGTAGCCATTTTTTTTAGCTCTTTATCATCCCCGAGTGTACGTACATCACACAGATGAGAGGGGATCTTTTTTTTAGGTTATTTGACTTTTCTGTCAAAGAGGATGCTTTGACACACCATTTGCAGTCATTCTTTTACGTCCCCCCAGAAAGAGCGTGCTTACATACAAACCCCGTAGTGAGACAACTCATTCAGCACGTGGATGAAGCATCTTTGTGTGGTCATGCGCTGCTGCTGCTTGGGGATCTCGCCGGGTGTCACAGTTTTGTTCCTCATGACAGCACTGTCACAGCAGCTTGTCACTGCCACATGACCCACTTCATTCCTGCCAGGCATACATGCATCTCAATAGCACTCAATCTACCTGACTGAAGTGTTCATGTTTTTTATTTTTTAACTCAAAGCTAATGAAACCCCCCAATTCATCTGAAATTGTAATTCTAACCATCCATTTTCTAAATCCGCTTATCCTCACAAAGGTCACAGGCTTGCTGGTGCCTATCCCGGCTGGCTTTGGTAAATAAGCGACGGGACACGCTGACTTGGTAGCCAGCCAATTCAGGGCACATGGAGACCAACAACCATTCCTGCACCCAATCACACCTTAAGGACAATTCGCTATGTCCCTCAAATTTTAATTAAAGAAGAAAAAATACATCACAGAAATTTGGTTGGAAATGTCCTTCTAAAAAGTATTTTCCGGAGTTTATTATATTATATAGTCAGTAAGCCATACTTAAAAGTGAACTGCTGAAATAAACTTTCCTGGGAGAGTTAATTGTGATTGACCTACCTTAAAGAGGAAACTTCCCTTTCATTCATGGAGCCAAACGGGTAATAAATTCACTTTTTATTGTGGAGTTTTCATGTTTCCCCCATGCCCACATGGGTTTTCTCCAGATACTGTTATTTTTGTATGTTTGTGAATATGCATGGTTGCTTATCTGTGTGCCCTGCGATTGGCTAGTGAGTGGTAACCAGCTCAGGGTGCCCCCCGCGTACTGCCCAAAGACTACTGGGATAGGCACCAGCGCACCTGCAACCCTAGTGAGCATATGAAGCTAAGAAACTGGATAGATGGTTTTGTATTACAGTTGTATGGTGTAAAACTGAAGTGCATCTCAGACCTACTTCCAACTCCACTGAAATACCAACTTTTGCGCATGTGTTCCTAAATATGTGGTCAATGTGCAATAATCTTACCTGCCTTTAAAAATACGTAAATTCTAAATTGTGGAGTGAGCGTTATTCATTAGCATTAGTTGTAGGTGTGCTGCTACCTGCTGGGCATTATGCCAAGATGAAAAAATTAACAAGCACGTTTCGCACTAAGGAATAACACGTAAGTATATATATAAATATATAATAAATATATATAAATATAAATCTGGGAGATAAGGCTCTCAAGGGTTCCTTCGTGTGCTCAAGAGACAACACAATGCCACTTGAATTTGTTACACAATTTATTCTCATCATATTAAACCCTTGACTCCATCCTGACATGGGTCCTTACATACTTTAAACAGCAAAAGGAACCAAACACAACCTGACACTTGCGCCCCCTCGATTAATACAGTGAACAGCAGGACTTATCACTAGCGTACTGAAATGATCCACGTGTATTCTAGATTTCGTCTAATCAAATCAGAATATGTTTACCGTTTGGGAGGGTCAGAAAGTTTTATTGAGACAAATCTGTACATGGAGGTTTTGGTGTTCAGCGTGTTCACATACATAATGGTAGAGGGTACTTAAGATCAACTCAAGTGCTAGACTGGCTTACTCAAAACTGGACAGAAAATTCAGAACAATCTGCTTCAGTTTGGCATCAGATGCCTCTGAAATCTTGCCATCGGCCCTGAAAAGCAAAAGGGGTTTTGTAAATGCCAAATTCTAAATAAAATATGCTCAACTGGGGGGGGGGAAACGGGCTCTTACTTGATAGCAGCAAGCAGGTCTTGGTGCTGGCTGAGAATGTGCTGCAGGAAAGCCTTCTCAAACTTTGTGATTTTGCTGGGCTCCATTTTGTCCAAGTGCCCCCTGACGCCAGCATAAATGACTGTCACCTGCTCCTCAATGGCCATGGGTGCTGGAGGAAGAATGGAAGGAGAGATATTAGAGGTCCAATTGAGCTCCCTAAAAAAAAAATTAAAAAGCCAAAACAGGGGGAGTCATTTGGCCAACACTCACAGTACTGTCCCTGCTTGAGCAGCTCCGTTAGCCTAACACCCCTGTTGAGGAGCTGCTGGGTGGCGGCGTCCAGATCGGAACCGAACTGAGCAAAAGCAGCCACCTCACGGTATTGAGCAAGCTCCAGCTTCATGGTACCGGCAACCTACAAATCAATAAAAAAAGTCTATGACTGTGTACCATATAATCAGCTTTAAATTCAAATGCCACTAAAATCCATAAAACAAAACACATCACCTCTAATGGTTGTGTCATCAATGCACAGCCTGCCATGCATTTATTATTTGCAGCAATTTATTAGCTGTATAATTTCACTAAAAAATATTTCATTTGAGGAAATTCCAAATAAGATAGCGGCTAGCCTAAGCATAAATAATTTCAATACATCTGAGGCAGTAGAAATACTGAAACTTTTTTTGAATGGTGATTTGAATTTAGGCAAAATTTTGTGGGGTTTTTTAAGGTGAGGGGTTTAATTGCTTTTTTTTTTTTTTTTTTTAATTATTCAGATTTTAAAATCTTGAAGACAAAAAAACCAAAACAATAAAACTATTACTCTTACTACTTAAATAGGATCCACATTTTTTCATCAAATTATTACAGTGCTTACTAACCTGCTTCATGGCTCTGGTCTGGGCAGCAGAACCCACACGGGACACAGAGAGGCCCACATTAATTGCAGGCCTGATACCCTTGTAGAACAGCTCCGTCTCTAAGAAGATCTACAGCAGAAGAGGAATGAAAGTCAACACCTGGACCTGCAAAAGCCAACTTGAAGTCACCAAAACATACTTGTCCATCAGTGATGGAGATGACGTTTGTTGGGATGTAGGCAGACACGTCGCCGGCTTGGGTCTCGATGACGGGCAGAGCGGTGAGGGAGCCACCGCCAAAGTTGTCATTCATCTTGGCGGCTCTCTCCAGCAGACGGGAGTGCAGGTAGAAGACATCACCGGGGTAGGCCTCGCGTCCTGGGGGACGACGCAGCAGCAGGGACATCTGACGGTAGGCCACGGCCTAAGGAAAACCCCAAAAGTTGGTGAACCACTGTTCTGAAGGAGTCACACAACTACAGTCTCATCATATGCTCACCTGTTTGGACAGATCGTCGTAGATGATGAGAGCGTGCTTGCCATTGTCGCGGAAGTACTCGCCCATGGAGCAGCCCGAGTATGGGGCCAGGTACTGCAGGGGGGCCGCGTCAGAAGCGGTGGCCGACACCACGATCGTGTATTTCATGGCGTCTGCGTCAGTCAACCTCTTCACCAGCTGGGCCACAGTGGACCTCTTCTGGCCGATGGCCACATAGATGCAGTACAGCTTCTTCTTCTCATCGGTGCCCTCGTTGAAGCGTTTCTGGTTGATGATGGTGTCGATGGCAATGGCGGTTTTGCTGCGGGGGTGGAGGAGATAGTCAACACGTTTTGTTCTCAACATGCAGTTAGGGAAGGGCATAAGCTATCAATTGGCTGTCAAAGCTAAACGTTAGCACGTGAAAGGCATTTCAATTGCATTGTTGGTTAGCATTTAACTAAGCAGACTTTTCAAAAGGCAAAGCTGTGGCTTTAGTGGCTAAAGCTCAGGTCATATACATTGAAACTCTCCCAACTTTGGTTACTTGTTCAAGACAGAACTTTATTATTAAAATACCAAGTGTTAAATGTCTGCAATCAAACTTTTAAATACTAAACGATGAGCAATGTATTTGAATGAGCTTTTCATTTCAAGGCTACTTACCCAGTCTGCCTGTCACCAATGATGAGCTCACGCTGGCCTCTGCCAATAGGCACCAGGCTGTCCACGGCCTTGATGCCAGTCTGCATGGGCTCCCTCACAGAAATACGCGGGATGATACCTGGGGCCTTCAGACCCACACGCCTACGTGTTTTGGAACCCAGTGGACCCTGTGGAAAAGGAAAAGTCAAATTTACGGTCAACCTCTATAGCGTATCGCATCATGGTTAAATATTTAATGGATTTACAGTATTTACCTTGCCATCAATGGCATTTCCCAATGCGTCCACCACACGGCCGAGCAGTTCCTCACCAACGGGGACGTCCACGATGGCGCCGGTCCTCTTCACAATGTCGCCCTCCTTGATGAGCTTGTCGTTACCGAACACCACCACACCCACATTGTCCGGCTCCAAGTTCAGGGACATTCCCTGGTGGGGGAGAACCGCAGTGTATGAACGAAAAGGTGGACAACAGCTGCTTTATGGTGTACGGCTTTTAGGCATACTTTGAGTCCAGATGAGAACTCCACCATCTCTTCGGCCTGGACATTCCTCAGACCGTACACCCTGGCAATACCGTCACCAATGGACAACACGCGGCCAGTCTCCTCCAGGTCAGCAGAGGTGTCTGCTCCCATGATCTTCTCTTCCAGGATTGAGGACACCTCAGCTGTGCCTTTTTAAAACAGACCCATCCTTGTTTATTAAAATAATTATGCATGCACAATAACTGATGTTTGTGTTTGTTCAAAAACAATGCACCAGTTACAACTGTGTGATTAGAATTATTTGCTTTTCCAAACTATATTTTTTCCGATGTCACCACTAACATTCACAACGTATAATTCTTTTATTTTCTGGTCATACATTATTATATTCCTTACCAGTCTTCTGCAGCCATGGTCGGTGTGTGTGGAGGTGGTTGACCCCGATACAGGCAGCTGGCAAAGTCTTGGACACCTGAGATTAAAATGAGCCATACTCTTTTTAATGCAAATGCAAATGGCGCTAGTGTCGTTCCAGCAATCGGTTGCAGAGCCTGCATGCTCAACGAGGACGGCTTCAGCCTTGTAGGCGGCTGTCTGGCTAGCTGACCTTCAAAGCGTGGTTGAATGGGTTGCTAACGCAGCTACGTTAGCTCGCGTGCTAACATTGACACGGCGCACAGCCGCTGTTACAAGGGCATTATCATCACAATTGCAGTTGCACCCCGCAAAGGCACGGGGCTGACATCAACTTCTAAATGCGATCGGGAGGCATTTTAGAAAGCATTAAGTGGACGTCGACGTAGCGCGAGGCCTGCTGCCTTGACATTTATTCAGCGTTACCCTTTGCACGTACAAAGTTTACGCATACAGTAAAACTAGCAATCGGATAACATTGAAGTGATGTGGGTTACTCCAATGAAGCACTTACTAATCCGGCCCTTCTCGGCAGGGTCCTGGCCAGCACTGCTGCAACTCGCACGGATAACATTTTGCTTGCTTGGTAATGACTTGTCCTCCACCACTAGCGGCTTCGACCTGACTGAGGGAGAATGTAATGGCTGAATGAGGTCTTCTTCTGAGTATCTGGAAACTCCGTCTCGATTAGACAAACTCGGACCAATACTGCCTTCTGTCGCTGCAGCATGCGTACTGCAAGTAATATCACCATAATCGAGGTCATCCCCCCAAATAAATTTCTCGCTCTCAAAAAAGGGAATGTCTTTAGTTACATATTTAGGATGCTACGTCAACAAAATCAAAATCAATCGAATAATCAAGACGCTTTTTAAAAAGCTATTGTTAAGGTTCAGAAAAGGCAAGGATATACGGTGGCCCTCAAGTGCAAAACGTACTGAACACCTCATGAAATATATTTATATTCCAGAAAACGTTTTAACAAAAGACAAAACAAACATACATTTAGACAACATTATGACAAAAGGCAAAACAATTTTGTATTTCACAAAACATTTTTACAAAAGACGAAACAAGTTTACATTTCGAAAACCAAATTAAAAACCTGAAATGCCTTTACATTTCATAAAATACATACATTTCAGAAAACATTTTAACAATGTACAAAACAAATTTACATTTCAACAAAAGATGAAACACATTTACATTTCAGAAAATATTTTCACAAAAGATGAAACAAAGTGATATATCAGAAAACATCTTAACAAAAGACAAAGCAAATTTGGATTTCACAAAACAAATAAACAAAACATGAAATACTTTTACATTTCAGAAAAAAAGCAGAAATAAGTGTACATTTCAGAAAACAAATGACCAAAAGCCAAAAAAAAAATTACATTTTAGGAAACACATTAACAAAAGCCGAAAGAAAACACAACGAAGATACACCAGAAAGGAAATGGACTATATTTCTGATTAATAGGAAGACAACGGATGTCATAGCAGAACAGAGCGTGTGACATTTTGGGCTACTTTATAAAGTGATTGCAGCGTATCTAACCCTTTGTTCCTCCAAACATTGAATCGGCCCAGATGTTGATTTCATATATGGGAGCACCTCAAATGCGCACTGAGGTGCAAAGATCAAGAATCAAGCTGCTATTACAGGCTAACTCAAATCGAGAGACGGGTTGAAACAGTCTTTGCTGAAGTCTTGTAGCACCTCAATGTAGTCATATGAAAACAGGCATGTAACAGCTGGACTTAAAATTAAGTAGATTTACTCCATATTTGTGTCATCTCTTCATGATTTCAGTTTGAATTGAGAATTTGTTCTACAGTACTTGAGGTGTACTGGAACAAGGTTGCAGTAAACTTATTTGTTTTTATAGTTTAAGCCACTGTTTTCTCAAATGCATTATTTGACTACATAAATATAATGTTTTAATGGTTCATTGTATGCATTCAACATAATTCATAAGCAACGTACCGTATGTATGTTTATATCTGAAGTCATACCAAACATGTACTGCACTCCTTGGCGGTGGAGGACATAGGGGAGCCGAGCTTGGGACTGACCAACCCAGGAGTGAAGTCAAGAGTTGATGTTTTATTTTAAGTTTTATTTTAATTCCACTCAAAAAATAAAGCATAAAGTGAATATTTGTGATGATGGGTTGGGGAATTTCTCTAATGCGCATGCAGTGGGTCTGACCTGGCTGTGGTCTGGAGCCACTGCCAGACAATGCAGATTAATGATGGAAATGAAGACTTCTCCGACCCAGCCATCTTTGTTGGAAAAAAGATTTCATTCATGCCTGATGTCAGAGCTCTTTCCTGAAAACATGGTGAGCGCCTCGTGGTTTTTTTTTTAATACCTTTTCCTTCTTTCCCGCTTCTACTCAAATTACACATCAAGACTATGTCATTTCAGTCTTTTCAGTAGACCAACTGACACCAAAATGTCCACTCCTCAGGGTGACAAGAGATTAGGAGGTCATCCACCAATGGGATGTGTCAGAAATGTGCACTCTCGTTCAATATTTTGGGTTGCCAACCCCAGATCTGACCATTTCAACCGCTTGAAATTTGATGTGAAGTTTATTTTTCGAAATATTTTTTAAACTTGCGTCGCGTGCATTGTTTGAGACTCAGCAGACTGACCACTCGTTTGAAAGTAGCATTATAGAAGTCTGTGACTGGGGCTGAGAAATACGAGTTCAGAGAGGAGGAGAAACAAAACCAAAGAGTGACACTGAGTCATGAAAAAGACAGGTAGGACATTTTGTCAGTGAGAAGTAAAGGGACTGGAAGCGACCATTCCGGGTGACCCAAAACACCTCTCTCCATCTTTGGATGAACTTGATGTTTTCATTCCAACTTTGAAACCTACAAATTGCATTAACACAGGTGCAAAGTGCATCTATGTTTTTCTAACGTAAGGCTTTAAAGTCAAAACAATGCATGTAAACTTCAAGCTTTATTTAGTCATGCACATCCGTACTTTCGTACAAAATTTTAGTGGCCGCCCGTTTGTTTGGTAGCCAAAATGTCTCAACTTGATTGACTCACGCAATGCGCAAATGCGTTGCGCAAGTCGCCGAGCCCCGTCGTGGGTCTCTCGAGGTCACGTCACGGGGAAACAGCGCCCCCTGCGACGGCCCCATAGAACGACGCGTCTGATTTTGTCAGTCATCACCAGGCAGACGAGTCCATCCACCGCAGGCGCAGACACCGAGCCTCAGTACAGTACAGCAGCGGAGTCAGTCAGTCGGTCGGCGAGACAGACGCATCGGTTGCCCGGCCCGCGCGCTGCTAGCCAGCCCAGCCGCCTGAATGTAGATCCGCATGGGCTTGTGCACTCTCTCTCTCCAAATAAACCAACGGAGTCGTAAGATAAGGATCCCAGGATGGTGTTAGTGCATGTCGGATACCTGGTTCTCCCCGTTTTTGGCTCAGTAAGAAACAGAGGTAGGTCCTCATTTGTTGGTAAGCACGTTCAAACATGTGCCCTGTTTATCTTAATATTCACTGCAGCTGTTGACTAGTTAGCTCCCAACTTAGCCGCTGGCTTAGCTCGCGTCGGCTAGCTAGTCGTTTCCGCTCAAACTGGTCACCAAATGGCCTTTGGCGTGTTTGCTTTGCTCGCAGATGAGCGAAAAACATCGAATGGCGTGTTTCGGCGGCGGCATTTGGCCCCCTTTTCACATCCAGATACCGCTACTCGAGATAAGCTAACTGGCTCGCGTGGGGGCTGGCTACATCCTGAAGCGGAATCAGTTGTCACAAAGGATTCGGCAAGCGCCGGCTGTTGTGTGCAACTAACATTCCCGCATACAACACAGTGGCTCGTTCCATCCATTTTCCGCTCAGGTCATTTGGGTTGCATTGCAAGGCTCACCTTCTATTATTTATTTATTTTTAACACGCGACGGCGTGTTCGCACCGTAAAAATACCGCAAAATAGCCGTAGCCTTCCCCAGCCAGTCATCTTATCCGTGCCCGGATGATGTCATTTGAAGATCATCTGCGTTCGCTACCGCGATCATGAATGGCTTCTTTTCGTCGCTGGGCGAAATTGGTAATCGACGCGCACGAGAATTGGCTCCGGAAAACGAATGCATCAAAATTGTCAGGTTTATTTTGTGTGTGTGTTTTGGAGCTTTGCATTTTATTGTTTTGCACACAGGTGCGAGCGAGCGGCTAAAAAAATAGACACACGAAGCTACAGTGTAACATTAATTTGACAACAGTGGCATCAGTGATTTCATTGTGCTTTTATTTCTGTTCTTATTTCCCTGTTTCATAGTATGGAGGCTGGCTCTACATTCTGCATTTATCAGATCTTTGTCGCCCCCCCCATTGTGTAGCTAATGATCATCTGCTGCTGTGTGGTGTGGCGTGGCCTCTGCCTGTTCTCTGCATTTAGCTGTATTGTGAACCCCTTCTTCATTTCCTCTTTCCATCCGAAGACGACATTGGTATTAAAAAAAAAAAGAAAAAAACAAAACACCCCCTCCCCCTCTCCTCTTCCTCCTCCTCCTCCTTCCCCCTTCAAGATGTATTCCAACCATGTCAAGCCGACTAAAAAAAAAAACATAGCTAACATCTTAGAGCAGAGCACCTTTTTGTCTTTTGTTTCTGTCAAATTTTTGCTGTAGCACCCGAGTGGACATGTAGCTCCTTTTTTAATGGAATGTCATTGTGTACCTCCCATCCAGTCTTTTGATAGACAACATGCTGTAAATTCCTGTCAAGTGGATACATTTTTGCATGATCTCAAAAACGGCTGCACTTGCATCGTTGAACACCAGAATTTGGCTCATCCTCCTTTCTCTTCACACAAGGTGCAGTGTACGTGTTCTCGTGACAATTTGGACGGCGAAATCAGCATTTCGCTGGCGTGGTGGAACCTCCAAAGTCCAACACAAGCCCTTCGGTGATGCTTTTTTAAAAAAAAATATTATTATTGGAGGAGTTACTCCTCTTTCTACCAAGATTAAACTTTCACCATCATAAAAGTAGCCGGTGTAAAGTCATAATTATTTATTTGGAAAACATTTCCAGGCCATTACAATATATAAATCCATCAAATGAGAAACAATAATTACTCATTTTAACTGCATAGGCAATGTTTTCCAAAATATTTTAAAAGTTGACAAAACTAACACAAAATGAGGAAATCAAACAAAGTTTACTGTATTTAAATTCTGAAATGTTAAATCATACAATTTCATCTTTTGAAAACCTCATAGCTTAATGCTAGCAATGTGTTGGGCTAATGAAAGCTAGGTTCTTTAGGTAATAATAAACTTTCAAACAACAGCTGCTGTAAAAGAAAAATGCTGCAGCAACACATACAAACAGCATATTCTCTGCTGTATTCGATATGACTTATTTATACTTGACTGTATGGTATCAACTGATAAATGATCATTAAAAAAAATGGCATGTGAGACTGCAAATGAGTTAGTCGTACTGTACAACAATAGAGTTGTGCTCGTTACACACCAAATTGTGTCCCCATTAATTTGTTTGAAATCCAAATTATACAAGTTTTGGGGTGCTGGACTTTTGAGGTTTGTACTATAATGGAGTGGAGTGAAGGTACACTGCACCTGCACACGACAACCTGCCATAACTGTCTCCATTTTGTGTAGTCCTTTTGTTCCCCTTTTGCAAACAAAACAAATCTTTGAATCACACTGAATTGTTAGGGCTGCTTGCCCTATCTCTTTTTAACAGGCTCCAAAAATATAATGCGATACAGCGGTACCTCAAAGATTGAACGCTCACTTCTCAATGATGCGGTTTGTTTAGATCGCAAAGCAATATCTGCCATGAAATTAAATTCTGGGAATTGGATCCAAGGTCCAAGTGTTGCTTTCTTACAGACTTGAAGGAAATGAACAGGATTTTTTTAAGGAACACTTTATCATTATCCTAAAAAAAGTCAATCTAAGCACAGCAATTAATGACTTTGTTTTCTTATTCTAGTAGTTAATTACATGCCTTTAAATCATGAAGTATCAACCAATTATAAACCAAGGCCAAACGTTCTCCATTCGCAGGCCACGTTCTGGGTAACGTTCAAAGAAATGACATCCAAGTATCAACAGAAGTCCACCAGTCCTATATTCATTTGGTAAAAACTGTGATGAGGTAATTATACATCGGTTTAATTTAAAATTCAATCACGTTTGTAAAACCGTTTTAACATAACATACTCTAGCTAGCATGCGATTTACTAACCTTTGCTGCTGCTTGTCGATTGCTCAACAGCATTTACAGAATATTTTTTGTTCAAAAATATGTTGATTACCACTGACGCCGGGGCGTTGCTCAGGGAACGAAAACCAAAAACAGTCCAAAATAAAACCAGCTGAAGTATACCGCAAAGTGAATTAAATGTATGTGTCAACATTTACATTTTAAAAGTTGGTGGCCTGATGCTAAATAAACAGGTTATTGAAACTTAGCACAGATATCAAGGACCTAAGAGAACCTGTCAATATTTAAACCGTTAATACTTGGACCACAAAAACCAGGAATGCTGCAAAACATGACTTAACAGACCACACATAGGATGACACTTAAAAGTTTGTTCATGCAAGACAAAAACTAAGGGACTTAACTGCTTAGAATGAGGGTTGAATTTTAAAGCGTGAATAAAGGTCAAAGGAAAATGCAAAACACATGCACAATAAAACGTCTGGAGAGTTGCTGTTAAGACAGTGTAATGTTCCAAATTTATATGACAAGACCTTTTTTTTCCCCTGAAACACTTCCAATTTCTTATGTTTGAAGGCAGCGTTTTGACTTTTGAGGTTCAACTGTATCAGCAGGCAAAACAAGCTCACTGGTGGTTCATCACTTCTTAAAATCCCCCACCAACTAACAAAAGGCCAAAATGCTATCCATTTCACAGGGATGCCTATATTTTCCTGCACTGCTAAAAGAGATTCTCTATTTGTAAATAACGTCTCTATTGTTTGGTTGTGGTCTCTCTTTATAGTACTTTTTCAATGCATGGTCACATTTTATGATTCATATTTTTTGTTTTGTTTTTTGGTTTGACTCTACATTGACCTGTGAGAATCCAATGTAATCTTTCTGTAGTAAAGATGTTACCCTGCTGTACTTGAATCATGTGCTGTAGCTCATTGGATGCTGCTTTTGTTCCTTTATTTAACCCTATACGGAGCATGGTGGGCCTTGCCTTCAGTCTATGTGGTTTATTTTGGTTGCATGGATTTTTATACTATTATTACAAAAAAAAAAACGAAAGAAAAACACAATTTACTAATATTTTTCAATAAAGAATATAGTGTTTTTCCTAACCTTCAGTGTGCTTCTTGCTGATTTCCATTTATTGTCCTCCCTCTACCACCCCTCCTCCCACCTCCCTCCACCCTCACCCACCTCCTCTCCTGCTGTGACAAAAGATTGACGATTCTCCACGCTTTCTCCATCACAGCACCCGTACCAGCCTAGCTGCTCTCATTCGTGGCCGTCACCCCCCCCCCCCCCCCCCCAAAAAAAAAAAAAAAACATCCTCTGTGCCCCCACCCCTATGAACTTAACCTTGCAAGGTCACTCACTACCTGTCTGCCGCTCGGCTGCGGTATAAGTCCTCAGACCAGTTTATTTTTACTCCCTCGCTTCATTCCGGAAAATGCAATGCAGGCTAGCCATTTTTAAAAATAAGTAGAAAAGCATGTCCTCCCTCGTCTTTGTGGAAAGCAAGGCTCTGCCAGATAGATGTCAGGTATCATGTTCTTGCCGTAAAACAGCCTTTCAAAACACGTGCAATATGTTACTACGCGGCTGCACAAGGAAGCCTGCTGTGTCTTAACTGTCTGCGTATGCCGCTTGCCAAATAGTTGTGGTTGGGACAAATTTATATTCAAAGAAAATAAAGTCAAACTATTTCCCAGAAACTAAGAATTGTAGAGACAGAGCAAACGGAAATAAATTGAAAATGCTAATATTTGTCAATGCAAAAATTAAGGGTCACTTATGGTAAAATGCAGCGGGTTCTTTTGTGGCAAAACCGAACCATTTCTGATGTGTTAAGATTTCAAAGCCGTTTTCCCAAATCAAGACAATGAGGCTTTGTGGTCAAATGTCCTACTCCCCTTTTAAACGAATAATCGTGAGACCAAGTTAGGGGTAGGATTTGTGTCGTACGTGTAAAGTCTATCATGCCGCCAAAGCTCTGGTGATTTGGGGTGCCTCCCGACTCGATTAAGAGATTTATTTTTCCAAACCAGATCATCAGAAAGCCATTTATTATTTCTTTTAGGGGAATGTAAGATGAGTTTAAACATGGTTTTTACTATAAATGAACTACTACTACTAATGCACTGGGGCCTTGAGATATACATTTAATTAATTCCACGCCATCAAGTTTTAGTTATGTTTCCCTTAAAAAACAAAACAAAACCTTAGCGCTTTAGAATATTGTACTTTATAAAACATATGGAAGCGGCATTATTTAATACACTGTAAAGGACAACCGTTCTTGCTACTTTTTTGTTACGATTCAAAGGACATTGTGCTGCTCTTTCTGGCGTCTTGGGGCTGTATAATACAGACATGTGGATATACACATTGAGATTGTTAAAACGCTTTAATAAACCACAGGAAAAATTGTCGTTCATCGCACAGGCTTAGTGAAAGTTTTCCTGATGAATGGTATTTTTCCATAAACACATGTTGCTCCTCATTTTGAATGATAAAGCTTTGACATTTATACCTTTGACATTGGTGTTGTCCGTTGTTTGTCGGCAATAAGCTCGTCTGAATTGTTAGCTAAAATGTTTGGCTTTTTAAAATTCATTCAGTAACGTGTAATTCTCAGTTTTATGTTTAATCTGACACACCGAAACCCCTTGTTTTAAGAATTGCCCACAATATGCCAAACTGCAGCTTGTTGTGAAGTGAATTGAGTTCACTACCGTCACAGTGCTCGTCTCTGAACTTTTTTTTTCATGAGTAGAATCACTAGTTGCAAGTTATTTTCATGTTATTGACTTTAATTTGACTCAACAGCCAGGCAAGGGAAATGCGTACAGGTGTCACTTTGCTGTTCATTTTAAGTCTGATTTCCCATTTCTGACGTTACTTGTACCGTTCTATACGGCATCGAAAGGGAAAAGCTCAAGTTTAATGTGTGCGGTTGATACTTTGATGCACACTGAACCAAACTCTGGTTCAACGTGGTGAAATATTGCGGCCATAAGTTGGAACGCCGACGTTCCACATTAGTTCGGAGCTTCATCCACTTCCAAGAGCAGGAAAGGATCCCAAAATGGCGACTCACGTATTTTCGTGCCGGAGCACATTTTGGTGTTCGGTTTCGGTGACACTTGTGGTATCCGTTGTCCCACCCCCCACAAAGGCATTTTGTCACCGTAGGTACGAGGTAGGGCTTCATTAACATGCTATGTCACACATACACACATACTGTATCTTTACAGTGACACCACATTTGACCCACAATTAATTCCCGCTCAATTTGCTGTTGGCGTGCCTGACGTGTTCTGCTTCTCCCCCCTCACTCCGCCCCCAGGATCTCATTTCTCCCGGCAACAGCAGCAGCAGCAGCAGCAGCACAGCCATGCTACCTCTTGCCGACACTTCCAGCTAGGCCCCCAGGCCCCTCTGCCCATGGACTTCCCCATGCCCCACGCGGGCCAGCCGCAGTCGGGCATCAACCCGCACCTGGCCCCGCCGGGCCACCAGCACGGACCCCCGCTACACCATCCGCCCCTCAACTCCATGCCTGCCCCCCAGTTCCAGGACATCCCCGCCCCTCCCTTCCTACCTCAGGCATTACACCAGCAATACCTCCTCCAGCAGCAGATCCTTGAGGCCCAGCATCGACACATCCTGCCACCCAACAGGTAAGTTACACAAACGCTCAGACGGCAATGTTAGGTGCACCTGCACTGGGTTGCTGTCCGCAAGCATTGTGCTCTCAATATACAGTCAAACGCCCTTATTTATTTCAGTAGACGCACATCAGAGAGGGTTCCTCACCAGCCCCACAGACTGCGTCCAGGCTACGAGTTTGCCCCGCCTCTGCACGTCCCACCACAGCCTGTGGTGCAGCAGCCCCGCTACCTGGCTGAAGGCACAGACTGGTATGAAGCACGCACAAAAAATACGCCTGCATTCAGCCATTATCAATATCTACCAACCTGCTCTTTGGCTTGAGTTTGCAAGAGCTGGATATCATGCAGTAAATGCCATTAGAAAAGGGTTGCTTTTGAGTTATATTCAAGGAAATGAGGACAAAGATGAAGTTCCTTTTAACAGCAAAATGAGCAGTAAACAGTGCACACCTCCTGGGGGTTGTTACATTAATGGGGAGTAATGAGTTTTCAGAGGTTTAACCTAGAGGCATTAAACGTTAGCAGCAACATTTACACGGGAAACACTTCAGTTGCCGCGCATTCATTTTTCACATATTCGGATTTAATGCCGAGACACCTTTCGATCTTAAAAAAACAAAACAAAATGCATGTATTTATTAATTATTTATTTTGGTAATGTGGATCAAAGCTAGACCTTTTGATTAGGTAGGTTCAATATCACCGTTTTTCAGACCGATACTAATATAATCATTCTCTTTTCACCCTCTCACCCACTGATTCCCAGTACCAATACCTCTTGTAATTTTGACATAATAATTCATATAACAAAAAAAATGAACAAAGACCTTTTTTCTGGTACAGAAGATGTATTAGTGATGTGTCAAACTATAGCACCATCCACCACCAAGGAGGACTTACTTTCCCATTTATTTATTTTTACCTTAAGTACCGGCGGCCTTCATGAATATCCAATGACTAAATATAATGAAATTATACCTGTCATTACATGTATCACTAGAGCCACATTGGTGCCTGCACTGTAAAAAATGTAGCGTAATATTTACTTCACAAAAGCAACTAAAGTTTATCTACTCAAACATTCAAAGTCAATTTTCCAAGGATAGTTTTTGAATAAAATTTACCTGTTTGAAAAAGTTACACAATGATCGAGGAATAAACAGACAGCCTTCGGGGTGGGAGACACTACCTCTACCACTTAGCAACTTTGGGTTGGGCGAGGGTCACTTCACTAAATATAACAAAAGTACTCAACAACCCATGTAAAACATTTCTGAGCATTTCTGAGTGAAAACACTTTACCAGTTTTTTTTTTTTCAATTTTTTTCAATGTGCAGAACACCTGAGTAAACACATTTGAAGTAGTAATGCTGTCATATAGTGTGGTCCATGCTGCTCTCTTTTTCTTGGAAGTTCCATCATGTGACATTTTCCTCTTTCCTCAGAAGCTCAACCTTTTTTCTTTTTTTTTTTTTTTTTTTTTTTTTTTACTAGCTTTTGACTCATTGTTGACTTAACGTTTAACCATATCATGTAACCAAACTGTAAAGTTTGACCTGGATTTGTTTCAAGAGGCACAGGCAGATGCAGTCATTTTTGTTCAGTCTCTCTGTGGCACAGTGTTTGGTGGACGCCTGTAATTCAGCACCAGTTTAAGTGTAGTACAGGCGCAATCACAAGCATCCCCACCTGCTGCTGTTGCTCCTGCTAAGAATGTGGAAAACAGAAAGGATGACTGCTTTTCAAATATTCTTTGAAAGCTCCAGCGACTTTCAGAAGAGTAGCACTTCAAAAGTTCTGGAATGAGAACGTACTGTACAAATAATGCCCTGGATAAATTCAAATGGCAGCCGGTGCAAAAGAGTTTCAAATGGTGCCTATTGCGGTAGCTGATGGGATGGCTCATGCTTCACATATCTATGTGGTAGCAGGTTTTGCTGCAGCTGTGCAGAAAGACAACTGGTCCATCATTTGTTAGGCTAGTGAATGAATCGTGTGGCATGTGGTTAGCCCATCTGACTTACAGTTCTGCCTTTTGGGGTTTGTGGTGTTTGCATGTTTTCCCTTCGGCTTCGTTTCAGAATCGTAAACCAAGCAAGTTAGGCTCAGGGGAGATAAAAAAAACGTCCATAAGTGCCTTGCAATTATCTGGCAATCGGTCCAGGGTGTACATTGTTTCCTCGTTTTTCGCGGTTAACGGGGACCAAAAACCCAAGTGAACTTGATATTCAGTATTTTGCCACAGTACACTTCACATAAGACATTCAATTTTGATGTTTTTAACTACATTTTTTCCTAACTGTGCAATTCAACAGGGTTGAGTGTCACAGCTTACACAAAGTTTTTTGAATTTATGCTGTGGGGCCATAATTTGAGACTTAGAAAAATCAAATCCTCCAGGCTCTTTCGCCTGTAAAGTAAAGGAAAAAAATATTTAGAGTACATGAAGGGTAACCGTAATCTCCTTGCAAGGAGAGCACAGTCACACTAGCATCGTCGGCATTTTTTAAATGGTACCAGCAGCAAAATATAAAATGACCAACTTTTCAAGTAGTCATGTCCAGACGCTCTCACACTGACTAACTTGACTGAGACTGACGATGCCACAAGTGGGCCACGTCCCTGAAAGGCACACCAAACGTATGAATACTTCACCATACACAATATTGAACTTATTCACTGCCAGCTCAATTAAAAATGTCTTAATTTTTGTTGCCAAGGGATCTAAGTGTAGACGCAGGACTCCCACCACATCAGTACCACATCCACCCACTGCCGCAGCACTATCAGCACTACCTGACATCTCCCAGGATGCACCACTTCCCCAGAAATAACGCTTCAACGCAAGTGGTGAGCCACAATTACATCCAGATCGGGATAGACACCCTCCCGGGGCATTGCGCAGCGATTTATCATCTGGACACGAGAGCCTCGGGGACTGATGACATGCTCCTCTGTCTCTCCTTTTCCAGGTGGTTCACGAGATCCGAAACTATCCGTACCCTCAGCTGCACCTGCTGGCCCTGCAGAGTCTCAACCCCTCACGCCACGCATCCGCTGTCAGAGAGAGCTATGAGGTGGGTGCTCGATTAATTGACGATTTGCCCGGATATATTTTTTTGTCATGCATGCAGTTCACTGATAAACAAACATCTTCAAATGCTCTGATTTTGTAATTGAATTGTTAATTTCAACAACTAAAAATTCTAAATAAAATAAAATATAAAGCGCATCATTTTATCTCTGCACTTGGAGAACTCAGATTTGATTATTATCAAATAGGTATATTGACAAAATCAATGCATTTACATTTGGATTGATCGCCAAAGGAACATTTATATCAAATGTGAAAACCCAGTAAAAGGTTTTGAAAAATTAACTCACATAGTGATAATGAAAGTCATTTTTTCAGTTAAACGAAGGGAATTCAGAACAGGATTTATCTCGCAATATATTGCACTAAAACTGTTTGCAATGAAAAATGTCAAAATCAAACAAAGATTGATCCAGATTTTCCCCTTGAATCCCTTCACATTCAAATTCACAAGCATACAAACAAAAGCATGTGATTATCATCTGCTGCATTATTATACAGCAAGCAAGTTGAGCCTGAAATGCTTGCATTTCTTTGAGCTTGAGGCCAAGTTGTCAAATTCCATATTCTTCCATAATAGTATTACACTTTGTTGAAACCACATTCAAATTCTCTTTTAGACATACAGTATCCTGCTGCCTGATTACGCAGCAACCCAGTTAGGCCTGTCTTTCTAGTTCTAGCTCTTCTGATACTGAAGAGTCTCTCATGCCTCCATTATATCGTGCTACTACAATTTCACCATGACTAACCATTGTTGCAAAGAAATTTACATTATGTTTTGGTTATTTACTCCTGTCCATTTGGGCATTAAACTGGTTGTGTCTGAATTTTTTACACCTTCTGCTAGTTGCCCTCCATCCATCCATCAGCTTCCTCTTTATCCAGGGTCAGGTGGCGGGGGCAGTAGGTTGAGCAGGGAAGCCCAGACATTCTTCTCCCCGGCCACTTTGTCCAGCTCCTCTGGGAGTATCCCTAAGTATTCCCAGGCCAGCCAAGAGACATAGTCTCTCTAGCGTGTCCTGGGTCGACCCCCGGGGCCTCCTACCTATTGGACGTGCCTGGAACACCCCCCCAAGGGAGGCGTCGGGGAGACATCCTAACCAGAAGCCCGAGCGACCTCAACTGGCGCCTCTCAACTCGGAGGAGCGGCGGCTCGGCACTGAGTCCCTCCCAGATGACCGAGCTTCTCACCCTATCTGTAAGGCAGAGCCCGAAAACCCTACGTAGGAAACTCATTTCGGCCGCCTGTATCTGGGATCTTGTTCTTTCGGTCATGACCCACAGCTCGTGACCATATGTGAGGGCAGGAACGTAGATTGACTGGTAAACAGAGACCTTCGGCTTTCGGCTCAGCTCTATCTTCATTGATACCTGAACCTTTGTACCTACATTGTACCTATACTGATGCCTGTTGATCTCCCGTTCCATCTTACCCTCACTTGTGAATAAGACCCTGAGATACTTGAACTCCTCCATTTGGGGCAGGACCTCATCCCCAGCCCGGAGAGGGCATTTCACCCTTTTCCGACTGAGGGTGTAGAACTGGTTCACTCTTCTGGCTGGGATGAAAACCACACTGCTCCTCCTGAATCTGACTTTCAACTTTCTGATGGACCCTCCTTTCCAGCACCCCTTACAAGGGCTTACAGGGGAGGCTGAGGAGTGTGATCCCTCGGTAGTTGGAGCGTACCCTCCGGTCCCCCTTGGACCCTCCTTTCCAGCACCCCTTACAAGGGCTTACAGGGGAGGCTGAGGAGTGTGATCCCTCGGTAGTTGGAGCGTACCCTCCGGTCCCCCTTCTTAAAAACGGGGACCACCACCCTGGTCTGCCAATCCAGGGGCACTGTCCCCGATGTCCACAGGATGTTGCAGAGACGTGTCAACCAAGTCAGCCCTATAACATACGGAGCCTTTAGGAACTCCGGGCGTGATCTCATACACTCCTGGGGCCTTGCCACCAAGGAGTTTTTTGACCACCTCTGTGACTTCAGCCCCAGAGATGGGAGAGCACACCTCGGAGCCCAAAGACGTGTTGGTGCAATTGAGGAGGTCTTCGAAGTCTTCCGCCCACCGGTTCACAACGTCCCGAGTTGAGGTCAGCAGTGCCCCATCTCCACTGTACACTGTTAATGGCGCACTGCTTCCCCTTTCTGAGACTCCGGATGGTGGACCAGAATTTCCTCAAAGTCGCTTTCCATGGCCTCACCGAATTCCTCCCACACTCGACTTTTTGCCTTGGCGACCGCCGAAGCCGCACTCAATAGATAATATAATACAAAAGTGTTTCCCAAAGATACTTTTTTCCCTGCACTAGGCTCAATTCCTCCATAACGCATCAAAATTTTTGATTTTTTTTTTCTGTGTTGCACTCAAGTTCGAGTGGCCTTTCATTTTCATTTGGAAAAATCTCATATTGTTATTCTTCCCATACGAGCCAGAATTTCTTGCGCTCTCCTCTAGTCCCCAAATCCCCTTAGGTTCCACTTATGGCCAATTGCTCCATGGCGTAATTATTGAAATTGAATTTGTTGCAACCACTTTTGCGTCCTCCTGCGGCCCATCTAGGCAGTAAACATAACATTTGCAAATAAGTCTGCTGTGCCTCATGTTTTCTGTGTTATGTTTTCAACAGGAACTTTTGCAGCTGGAGGACCGACTGGGCAGCGTGAACCGCGGCGCAGTCCAGACCACCATTGAGAGATTCACCTTCCCCCACAAGTACAAGAAGGTAAGCGTGCAGTATAGAAGCGAGTTCAGCAGTCACGCTTGTCTCCAGCCACACATGAAGTGAGAGCAACGGGCAGAGTGCAGACTGCTCCATATCACTGTGAGGGATGACTCATTCCACTGAATTTTAATAAGCGCATATAGCCAACGTGACCCAAATACTTGGAAAAGAGTGTCACATCATTTGGCTCACTCTCTAAGAGAAGACATCATTGAGTCTTTTCCAACTTTTTCTCAAAAGCATACTTAGCCTAGACTGGCTGCATTGGCTGCATGTTTACGCGCACTGAAATGATGAAGAGTTTGTGTTGGTGTTGCAGAGATTCCCACAGGACTTGAAGATGTGTCTGGAAGACGAGGAGCTGGACACAGACGAGAAGTGCACCATCTGTCTGTCCATGCTGGAAGATGGAGAGGATGTCAGGTACCAGCGCAGACTTTTCTTCTTACATTCCTTCTCATTTAAATTCTCTATCCAAAATTATATAACTGCCGATTCATGATCACCCACTTTCTGCAGTCTGTTCGGGCAACAAGAGCAGTCGAGCCTGAAATTCTTGCGCTTCGCTGTGCAATTCCTGATTCCTCCAATTTACAATAACCAAATATATTAAAGGGCCCCTCTCAATGAAATTCAACTTTTTGGAGCCTTTAACTGAGTTACATTGGCAACTTCTCACTCTACACACAACTAAAGTGTTATTTTCCTTCATTGAAGCATTTCTAAGAATTCCTTGCTTATTGTATTGCACGCTCAACTCAGGCCCCACCTGACAGCTTGCAAATTGTAAGTGATGTGAGAATGCACAAAGATGGCCCTCGAACCACCTCTACACCGCCCCGTACCGCCTGTGCAGCATGAAAACCCATCATATTATCCAAGCCGCCATGTCATTTGTACTTGTTTTTTTCTTCTTTTTACCAGTTTACGCTGAGTTGGAGAGAATAGATTTCGCACCGAGTCGGCCCAGTAAACAACAACTTTTCATGTATTAGTTCTTTTTTATTTGTTATTGTTTAGAACAACGTCATGAAGGGGGCTAACATTAATTAGCATCCATGCTGTATTGTAAACGGTGCAGAATAGCACGAGAAGACAATAGTACACTACACATATTTATATATCTTTTTGTCTGATGCATAGAACAGTTAATATTAGTGGTGACAGGGATGAGCTGAGAGGAGAGTCGAGATTTCTCAGTGAAGTGTTGTGAATCCCACTTAAGTTTTAGGCATGACATGCCCTGCTCTGATAAAATTTGCTGCTGGTTCCTGCATTAGTAGTAATGCCTCAGTAAACAGTATAGCTGTGCATATACTCCCAGATGGCCGAGTCAGGCACATTCAATTGATGATACTGTATATTTGAATGAGTACAATATAATAAAATATACATTTTTCATCATTAAAATATGCATCAAAACGTTTTGCAGTTTCTTTTTTTTTTTGGTCTGGTATGTATTAATGTCATTTCTATTCACTTCAATGGGCAAAGTTAGTTTGACATCTCACAGTTCTCTAAAGTGTCCCCTATGTTTGTGTGTGTGTTTAGGAGATTACCCTGCATGCACCTGTTCCATCAGGCATGTGTGGACCAATGGCTGGCAACCAGCCGGAAGTGCCCCATCTGCAGAGTGGACATTGAAACCCAGCTCAACCCCGACAGTTGATAGCTGCTCCCGCTGCACGCAGTCTCACTTCCCCAAGCCGCTCTTCGTCGAGGAAGGAAAGCCCCTCACTCCCCCTCTTTTAGTGCTAGGGGTAAGGGTAGGATATCAACAAAGCACACACAAATACACACATGCTCAGACTCACGCAGAACACAGGCAGGGATGTGGTGGACACATTTTCAAAAATGGGCTGACTTAGTGGATGTATAAGAAAACGGTGGGAGAGGCCATAGACAGATGTGCTGAGTCATGCTGTGTGCGCTCCCTCTCCTCACACACACACACACACACACACACACACACACATTCACGCACACATTCACAGACATGCGCGCACACACAAGCACATCTGTATAGAACATTACACAAAAGCATGATTGGTGTGTAGCCCGACGCTTGTGGTGTGCTGTAGTACTGATTGAGTATTTACCGAGTAACAGTGTCGTGTAGCAACTTGAGAGTTTGTGTGACAGATAGCCCATGATTAGAAAACCGGGTTGAGGAGGCTAATAGCGTGTGTTGTATGTACAAAGGCCAAAAATAGCGGATAACACCCGCCCCTATGTGTGTTGTGTTTCTTCTGGATTTACAGTGAACCTTCGTTTATCGCGGGGATACGTTCCACAACCACCCCCAATCAGTGAAAATCTGCCATATAGAGACCATATAAAACCTTTTCCTTTTTTTTTTTTTTTTAAATAGTTTTATCCCTATGACTTCTGTGTACACATCGAACGGGACACTGTCAAATACATCAGTTTAGTCAGTGGCTTGAAGAGCACAGTAGATGCCAAGGAAGATCTCAGTTGAAAGAAAAAAAACAGTCTACTGAGTGATGTTGAATGAAGACTTCTTTGGTTGGCCTTTGAAAGAAAGTCAACTTTGATTGTGCGCGCTATGGATGGGGATCCACCTCCTCTTTGCCTGCCACTGACATTAGGGAAACGAAAACAATACTTGCTTGCATACTTTGACTCAAGCTGAGCATTAAGACATATACGGTAACAGAACAACTATTATTCCTGGCACTTATATTTGGAGGACCTTTTCTGCCTCTTCCTCTACCCAGCATGTTGCAGCTCAACGTGGCTCTACACCGAAGGCGCGCAACTCCAAATTTGGACTTTTCTGTAAAAACATAAAAAGTGATTGCTTTGAATTTGTCACCGTACTGACTAGTGGGGGCACAAGCAAAGAACCGCGATAAAGCAGGGGACACACTGTAGACGCCATCCACGCTAACGCGGCTAACTGCAGGCATGGCTTCCAGTGACGTGCGTGCTGTGTCGTAGCAGGCCGCGAGGGCAGCGGCCCAGCCCTCCCCTCCCATCGGCCTCCATCATCGGGCGTGCATGCTTGTGAGCTGTGTCGTGCTCATCGTGGTCGTAGTGGTGCAAAGTAGACGCAGGGACCCTCCCGTGTCACCCCCCCCACCTAATCCCCTTCGACACACACACAAACTCAGACACCGACCTCGTGACAGCAAGGGCGCCACCTTGCTTCGAGATGAGTGACATTTCTCAGAACCTTAATGCCTACCGAACAAGCACATGTGACTTTTTGGATGATGATTATTTTTTGTTATCATTTGAATTTCCATTTCAGTCTCGGCTGCACCCACTCACATGCAAGTGGTGATTACAGGGGAAACAAAACAAAAACACACTAGTTTGCTTGCGTTAGTTTGAATGCTCACTTCCTTCGTGGTTATTCTGTAATGGCTTGTGAGTGTATGTATTTTTGTGTGCGAGTTCGATGCATGTTGTCTTAGGGCGAAAGGGATTAAAAGCCATCCATTTTGGAAAAACAGCAACCAAACAATTGTTCTTAACATTGTCTTCTCATTTGATTTCTATTTTTGTTTTGTTGTTTTTTAGTTCACATGCCAATTTGGACATGGTACTAATACGCCCGGTCCATGTCCGCATTAATCACAGTGAAGAGAAATAGCTGCAATGCTGCAAAAAAAAAAAAAGACAAACCATATTTATTGTAATGTAGCTTGTGTTTTTTGTAAATGCACTACCATATGGAGTTGCCTGTATTTTTTTTTTAAGTTTGTTTTGGTGGCGTGTGTGGGTTCTTGTCTTAGGGTTTGTGTTTTGGTTGGATTCCAAATATTTTCATGCTTCCCTGTGCTTACTTTACCAAGGTGTGATAGGGCCACGCTGGAATTACAAGGACAAAAATGGCAAAAAGATAATGTGAATTATGGAGGGGGGTAAGTGTATAAGAATAATAAGTACGTAAATAATATAACACAAAATGGTTGGAGTTTTTTATGAGACGAAAGTCTTATGTTTTTAAGAAAAACTTTATTTTGTGAAATCTTTTATTTTGCGACACTAAATCTTCATTTGCTTTTATTTTGCCATATACCGGTAATTTGAATGCTGACTTTCAATGCAGTACTCCAGACACATTCTACAGGCTTTGCACGACTGCCTTCTCTGAGTTCTGTGTTTGCGTCGGTGATGCGAGTACCAGGCTTTCTGCCGTGTGGTTTGTCAGGAACACAATCTATTTCAAGAAACTTGCCATGATCAGCATAAATTGTACTCCACCTTACAGAGCTGTGATGGCAATAAATATTTCCAACTGCTCCTGAAACGCAGTCTCTTCAGTTCTTGCCAGGTGACAATTTTGCATCACCGCGCTAATGTCCGTTAGGTAGTCATGGTCAAGGGAATGATTACGTATACGAAAATTGCTAAGCCTAAACTGTCAAGTACTTGCCACTTGATGACTGTCCCCCTCCAAAAAAAAATAATTGCCGATTTGATTTTGGTAATGGGAATTGGGTTTCTCATCAGCGTGGCGCTAGCACTGCTTGGTCATTGTTGGAGAATAACTTGATTGTGTTTTTTCTTTTCCTCTCATGTGAGACCTCCATCCCAAATAAAAAACAAAAAAAAATGTGCTGAAATAATGGGAGGTTCTGCTAGTTCACATAGAATGCTGTGATTTAAAGATGCCTTAAGTATTTAACAATCATTATTTATTACTAACTGTAGCTAGCTAGCTATCGTGGTGGAATATTTAATGTCTCATAACTTTGCAATTTAATGGATATATTTATTTAAAATAAGACAAAAAATATGACAAAAAAAATACCTCATTATGCATTGGGTTGGTGGGGATGCTTCTGCATGCCGTCAGTGTGATTATGATTTTATTACCCCCCCTCAAAAAAAACAACAAAAAAACAACAACATAACACAAAGAAACATCTTAGACTTTGAAGCCAGCATGGTGCTGTTGATCTAGATGACATTCCCTTTAGCTTCCCTGCTTTTGATCAAAAACGCGTTTTGTCTTAGTAATCGCTGTTCATGCCATACAATGCTGCTTTGTAATCAATCGTTTTTTGACTCCACATTGCTGACACTCACATCTGGATCCCGAGGCCACGTGTTGCCCTTTGTATTGCTGGCTGTTTTGCTTAGTGTATTTGCTGCGGGTGGGGGGGTTGGGGTGGGGTTATCTTACTTAACACGCTAACTTGAGCCATTATCGACAAATATATATTTCAAAAATATAAACGGAGTGTGGATGTAATAAGCTAACTTTTCAGTGTGCTTTTCCTCTCAATACTAATAATTATTCTGGAGAGTTACAAAAAAAAAAGGGGAAACTAAATATTGGGATTAAATGAAGCTGGCTGGTTAGTCTTGACTATTTATTATTATCGTTGATTTTTGTTTGTTTGTTTGTTGAGCATTTTCGAATGACTGTGCGCTCTCACTGGCCTTAGACCACGCGCCCGCCACAGTGTAACCCCCGTGTGTTGCTCCAGAGCCAAGCGGAGCGTAGCCATAGTATTAAATACAGTCCAGCCGATGAAACAGTAGAACTTTGAAAGCACAAGCTTTTTCAATGCATGTCCTTCTCAGGTTTTCCTATGTGTATGTGGGAGTAGCTCTGTTTAGATGTCTTTCATATGATGCTGTATACCTTCTTGAATATTCCTTTCTTTGCTGCTGACAGTAAATAACAATGAGAAAACAAACAAAAAAAAAATGTGGATTATGATTATTATTAACCTGCCAGTGAAAAAGGGAAGTGGCCATCTTTGTACAACACACTGCTGTTTTGCTGTAACCGCGCAATGTTTTATGATCTTGAGTATTTTATAGAGAAGTAGAAGTATGTATCATCAATAATATGAAAGCAATAGCTAAATCATTATGAAGAATAACATTGATCAGTGATGAATATTGTGGAGACAAAAAAGAACCTTTAGATTCACTCTGGGTGGATTTTTGTACTGTATTTATTACTAATGACAATGCAAAAAGTTGCATAGCTTAACCCAAACTGTTCTGTCTCTTTTTTATTTATTGTCTTGTATATGATCTTTTTCTATGTGTTTTTTTCAAATAAAATGCCTAAAATGCTGATAACAAATGCAGCTTTTCTGATGTATTTATTGATATTGCCGATATGTGCAGCACAAAAATACACAGCACGCCATTTGTGCAGAAACTCTGTCAAACATTTATTGACAAATTTTGACCTAAAAACTGTTGAAAGTAATAAACGCAGACAGCCTAATAAAACCTTACACGCGTTCAACAATAAAACACTTAAAAAATATTTGGTGAGAGAGACTGTAAATGTCCCAGTTTTTCTGGCAAAATTATAATCCCTCTGCCACCCTATTAGCATATAAATTAAACTCACAAAAAATGTGAACATTACAGCATTCGTCAAAAAGTCATTAGGAAATGTTATGCCATTGCAAAAAACAAAAAAATACACATCCAGTGTTAATATTTGCTGTCAAGAAGAAATATGGGTGTCCTCTTTAAATGTTGGCACAACCTCCAGGGCTCCAATCCCAGGCAACCCTAATGAGAAATTTTGGGAATGTGAAGCTAAGGTACTCGGAGAAAATCCTTAATTACTTGATGAACACGCAAACCTCCGCGAACCTCGGAACTGTGAGGCAAAAGTGTGAATCGCTATTCTACCATTCCAGTAGTCGTGCTAAGTTATATATGCAGTAGTACAGTGGTGTAACCCCCTTAAAATATTTTTCCAGCCGAGTACCCTTTAACCTGCGCAAAGAATTTTGGGGTAAAAATAAGAAATATAACTTAAAACTTTAGATTAACAGGGGTGTCAAACTCATTTTTACCATGGGCCACATTGTAGGTAAAAGTATTTGTCAGGGGGCCGGTATGACTGCAAAGCCAAATCAATTTCAAGCGTGTTCGTCACTCGCTTACCTAGTTTTGGAATCAGAGCCCAGTAAAAATCATTCAAAAGAAAGATTGGCAAAAAAAAAAAAAAAAACACGCTATAGAAGCTTAAAGTCAAATCAGCATTTCGCGGGCCGCAATAAATGATGTGGCGGGCTGCATCTGGCCCCCGGGCCTTGAGTTTGACATCTTTCAAATGTCATTTGTATTGGTCAAAAAAAAAAAAAAAAAAACAACAACAAAAATCAATAAACGCCCTCTTTTGGATCATAGAAGAGATCTGTTAACAAAAAGACATGAATTAATTATTAATAAATATTTGTTTGAGAAAAATATTCAACATAAAGTGTCCTCCTTTGGGATCGTTGTACGGATCTATACACAAAATTAAATGATTAATTTAATTATTAATATTGGTCCACAAAACATAATCAATGTAAAGTGTCAGACCTGTACTAAACAAAATAATTAGAAATAAATATTTATCCACTGAAGTATATTCACCTTAAAGTGTCTTCCTTTGGGATCATTGTAGGGATCTATACACAAAATTAAATGATTAATTTAATTATTAATATTGGTCCACAAAAAAAAAAATCAATGTAAAGTGTCAGACCTGTACTAAACAAAATAATTAGAAATAAATATTTATCCACTGAAGAATATTCACCTTAAAGTGTCCTCTTTTGAGATCATTATAGAGATCTGTTCACAAAATAACTCATTAACTTCCAGGTAGCGAGAGGTGGCACGTGACAAGTTGGGTCTAACTATTCTAGTATGGGGGAGAATCTGCCTTTTTTTTTCTTTTTTAATCATCAAAATAATCCACTGAATATAAATGTTTTTTGATGAATTTATACTTTCCTGAAACATTTCAATAATTCAATAATTACCACTGCAGTAGTGTATTGAAAGTTTTGTGATGAGGCAAAACAAATGAGATCGTGGTAAATTTTAAAACCTTTTTCTTCTCACGTGGCCTGTTCAACTCAATTCTCTTTTGTATTTAGTTTTCAGAGTGCGGAAGTATGACATATGAAATATCATGTGATTGCTCTTATAACTCTCATAACTGTGGATTTGCATTTGAGAAATGGCCAAACACTTAAACGCTCGTTAAACGGAAGGCAGAATATTCGTGCCACCGCTCGAGTTACCCTGATTAAACCCAAATATACTTAAAATGGTGGCAGGTGTATGCTCTCATTTAATTAACATACCGGTGAGTTGAAATGTTATTCTGAACACAGCCACTTCCTCATTTACATCAGGGTGTGTGTTATCAATTCCACTCTTTGTAAGATTTTCTTTTCATTTTCAATTGAATTGCACAGGTTATAACTTACTTGGTTGGCGTGAAAAACTTGTTGGTCTTGATCACATTTTTTTTTTTTTTATCATGAAAACCTGGCATTTGAACCGGTTTTGTGCAGACGTTTTATATCTGTTGTAGCTATCTAATACTTGGGGTAGAGGACCCGCTCCGTACAGCCGTCAGCCTTGCTCTTGTCCAGCCACTTGGTGCACTGAAAGATGGTGGTGACCGAGTTGGCTGTGTTGGTCACCTCCACGCACTCCAGAAACCAGCCGTGGTTGGAGCCGCTGCTGTCATGCTCCACCTTGACTCGGAGCAGCTCGCCCAGGTCCAGCATCTCCACCACGAAGCGGTCCGTGCGCCCTCGCTCAAAGAGGTTGCGGAATTTCTTGCGCAGGTGACGCCGGCCGGAGTCGCCGTTGACACCGTAGATGGTAATGTGGACGTTGGCGTCCGTGCCGGCGTCCTTGACATCACCGGTGATCACGATGATCTCATACTTTACCGGCACCAGGTTGCGCACTTTGCTGGCAAAGCTCTCCATGGACTTGTAGCATTCAAAGTTCTGGAAGTGATCCTTTTTAGATGCTAGGGAAACTCGGGCGTCACACTGGAAGAAATACCTGAGAGATGAGAGTTATGAGACCAATCGTGCCTGCTTCACTGGACACTTCACTAGGTACTTCTGTGTAATTTAGTGAGAAGATCCAGCACAAGAGAAAAATATTTAGCTTTTACAGTCTGTATGCAAAACACAGTCCTTCACCAAGCACAAATGATGCTAAAAATCACCACAAACCGGTCAGCAATTTTTATTGTGGACCAGAGGGAATATAAAGTGCGCATAAGATATGAACTCGTAGCCCCAAGAGTATTTTGTGGCTAAGACCATTTGCAACCTCATCTGATTTAGTAACAAAACGGTAGAGATCCCATTACTTGTCAGTTTGTGGGTCCTTTTTGGATGAAGTCCTTACTGCGAGAATTCAATATTTCAAGTAGGACTCATGGTATTATTGCCTGTTAAATGCTTTCTTTTTCTTTGAGGTTGGCTCGTCACCTGTCTCTTGACTGGGCCATTTTCCTTCACAAAGACTTCTGTTTCATCATTTAACTTCTTTGTGAGTGTAATTTTCAAGGGACTTAAATGAATCCAGGACAATCTGGCCAGTTTTCAAAATAGAAGGTTTTTCAAAACGAAATACCTTTCAGACTTGGACAATACACAAAATGGAAATAGTTCATTATTTTGGGTGAGGCGCATGCGGCCCGGTACCAGTTGATTGTACCAGGCTGCGGAATGGCGGTTGGGGACCTCTGGGCTATATGTTCTACTACAGTACTGTAGAGTATTTAGCTAGTTATGGAACTGAATGGAACCAACCCACACTAAGCAGAGTTTTTCCACTTTTTACACTATAGCCCCATCTGAAAGATCAAATGAGTGGATGCCCCACTGGGCCTCAATGTAAGCACTCTGTTAGGGATGATTGAGGGGATGTCACTCACTTGTTTCCCAGCTCTTTTTCTGTCACCACCACCTCTGCCACGTGCCAAAAGGATTCACTCTTCACCTTCTTTCCATCCTTGGTGATGTGTCCAATACAAATGCCCGCTATTTCACCGACATGCTTGGACGAGAACTCAAAGGTATCTGTAGCACCACTGTCAAAGGAGACCAAAAAAGTAAAACCAATACAGCACCTCATGGGATTAACTCATGTGGGCTATTTTTTTTAAATCACACTTGCAGAATCTGAGAACAGAATATAACTTTGCTCATGACTGAAGGTTATTGATAAAAATACTGTATTTTTACTTTCGCCACTCGAAATATTCACTGGCATCCTGCTCATACATACATATTGAATATTTCCCCTCCTTTGGACAAATTAAGTAAAAAATAAAAATAAAAATGGACAAATAGGGTTCAGGATTCTGATGAACTCTCTTAATGCTTGGCTGTTGTTACAAAAGAGAACCTGCTAACCAATTTCAAGCATTCTGTTCGACCACAGTTAATATTTTGTTTTGCTGTTGTTTTTTTTACTCATCTTAATCAGAGCTGCCCAAACCTTTTCTCCGCCAATTTCCTCAAAAACAAGTAAATTATGTACATTGACACCGATGGCGCTCTGCCGTAGGGTACCAAATGACGTCCTTTCACGTCAATGGCACTCAAAGTGTTAAAGACCCACCATGAGAATTTGTTCTTCTTATTCTCAAGAACAAACTCCTTGGAGCGAGCTTTTCGTCCTTCCAGAACAATCCAGACATTCTCATTGGTGGATGCATCCTCTGTGTTTGCGGTGGTTATGGCAATTTCATATTCTGTTTCAAAGCAAGTACACGCCATCACATGGATGTTTTGTTCCTGTCATCACACATTTTTTTTAGGCACTGACTTGTTTTGTCGCTTAGGTCCACGGCGTCATTGTTGGCACACGCCAGCTCCCTGATGATCTGGCCGTCGTCTTCGTTTTTAGCCAACCAGCGGTCGCATGGGAACCTGAATGTTTGATCCATGCTTTCATCTTTGACGTCGATATAGTCCAGGTGCCAGCCCGGAGCCGCACCTTTTTACACAAAAACATCCAAAAGTAGAAATAAAATAACAAAACATTCTGCATTCTTTATGGTTTTTACATTAGAGATCCAGAATTGAACCTGCAGTAGACACAATAAAATTGAACAAAACTACTTTAAATACCCTTCCACACACTATAATCATACATGTCAATTTCCTACTGATACTGACCAGGTGTATTGTGCCTGAAGTTATCAGCATTACCGTTTAACCGGGTAGACGTCATCATTACCTTTGTTATCGTGCCAGACTCGCACTTTGGAGAGTTCGCCCAAACTGAGCATGTCGGAGAAGCGGAACACATCTCTCATTTTGCGCTCAAACTTGTTCCTGTTAGCGCTCTCCTTCAGCGGCAGCGTCCCCGTGTCGCCAAACTCCCCGAACAAAATCGCACACACGTTGGCGTCTGTGCCAGCGCCTGAGAAGCGAAAGAAGGGAGATTTGTGAGTATTTATGTGTTGAAGTCTTAGTTCATCTTATTTTGCTTTTGACTGCCATTTTATATTAATAAAGTAAGTACTGTGCAGTACAATTAAAAAACAGTTGGGTTGAAAAATAACCCAATCATGGGTCAAAAAGGATCGTCTCTCAATTTGGGTCCATTTTCTGGGGCAACAGAACAACCCCCGCCCAAAAAATTGGTCGTTTTGTAAATGACAACCTGAAAAATTCGGTTGTTTTGTATAGAACAATCCAGATAGTTGGGCCAAATTGATACAAATATTAGGTCGCTCCTTTTTTGACCTATGACTGGGTTATTTTTAACCTATAAACCTATAACCTATTACTGCTTTTAGAGTGTACCGTAAGAATAGGTACTCGGCTGGCCACCGAAATGTGAAAATCTAAATACATATAATTGATTGGCTCCTTCAATATTCAAACATAAAAAAGACATTAAAAGAAAAACAAAACAACACCCACCTTGAAAATTAAGAAAAAAGAAAAAAACAGTAATAGGTCATTCCATTGCATTTTTAAAGCTCTGCCTCCGCGAAATTAGAAAGACCGGCATTAAATGTTTGGAAATGATATCAAATATATAAAACACTATGAAATAGAAAAACAATTTACAATCTACAATCAAGTTCACATGGCTGTGTGATGTCAATGGCCATCAACGGCAGGGAAAGGCACTAAATAAATGAAAATGTCATATAATTCTCAAATGTAATGACCAAGGTCTCAGTTTCAAAGAGGTCGGTGACCCCTCCCTGCTCTATTGGTTGTGAAATAAATGATTAGTTTGCAATTTTCAAAGAAATCATACCAGTTTCCCGTCAATGGAAAAATGAGTGCAACCCACCCGTAACGTCGCTGGTCTGCACTTGGATGACATAAGTGGTTTTCTCCACCATCTCTTCCTCGTCCACCACGGCCGGCAACTCGCACACTCGAGTTCGTCTGGGACCTTTGCTCTTTGACAGCCAGTTCTCATAAGTGAACGTGTACACCTCCTCGGTGGTCAGGTTGCGCATCAGGATCTGAAATCATTCAAACAATTCCCCAACAAACCGTGAGTGCTAAAGATCCATCCGAGATGTCTTTTCCTTTCTGGGGACCTACCCTATCTAGGAACCAATCGGGTCGACTCCCGCTGCCGTCAATCCTCACTCGTATCTTCTTTAGAGGCGCGATGTCGTCCACTTCCAGGTTGAATGAGTCCTCCTGGCCTCTCTCAAACCTAAGCAGCATTCATTTAACGAAAACAAATGCCGTTTCCCCACAAATTGCAAAACCTATATGTCTGAATTAAATATGCGCGATATATTGTTGTCACATGGGCTCAACATTTAACAGAATGCATAAAAAAAATAAAGACACCTGCACCACAGCCTCACTTCCATCCCTTGTAAGGTAGAGTATGGCTTAACCTTCGCAAGATCCGAGCTAACTTTTTATTTCATTTTTTCATTTCATTATTTCATTTTGTATTTTTCAATGATTGTCAATTGAGGACAGTATTAGATTTATTTCCTAAAGTGAAGTCAAGCATGCCTTTTTCCATGAATGACATTGAAATGTTTTATCAAAAGCTTCAAATTATACATAACGACATGTTCTGAGAAAAAAATTGTTTTTAACAATCAGTTATTCAGGTACTCTCTGCTATAGAGTGAGCAGATTTTTTTTTTATAACACTGACCTGTCCTCATTCTTGGGCAGGAGAATTTCCTCTGTGCTGCCATTGGCTCCGAACACAGTCAGGAAAATGTTAGTGTCCGTGCCGGCATACTGCGTGTCGCCTGTGACAACTGCGATGGAATAGATCACCTACACAAACAGTAAGAACCGGTGATTTTTTTCTTGTCATCGCTCACTTAGTGATGTTAGCTGTTAGTGACAGCGAGAGCCATAAAGAAGTCCAAAGAATCACGGGCGTTTTCTGTGGGGCACAAGTGCTCTGCCCATGCAAGTTCTTTTATACTCCTGCATTGAGTTGAACTCTTCTTTTTCCATTTGAGGCCAAGTGGTGAGGGCTAAAATTTGATTTGACTTGACAAGCTGTTGTATTGGCCACCACTTACTTTGCGGTTTATGCTGATAGTGCTGGCGTCCAGCACGTTGAACAGTCTGACGGTGAGCCCGTCGCCCCTGTCTTTGGCCAGCCAGCATTTGCACAGAAAGCTGTACTTGATGCCTTTTGTAGGAACGCCGATCGCCAACTCATCTACCAGCCAGCAGCTCTCTGGTGTGGCACCGTTGTGGCCTAGCTGAGAGGGGAATGACAACAAATTAGTTATATATATTCCATACACACACACACACATATACACACGTGGACAAAATTGTTGGTACCCCTCAGTTAAAGGGGGAAAACATGGAGGAGGCTCAGTAATGTTTTGGGGCTGCTTTGCTGCATCTGGCACAGGGTGTCTTGAATGTGTGCAAGGTAAAATGAAATTTGTAGACTATCAAGGCATTCTGGAGAGAAATGTGCTGCCTGGTGTCAGAAAGCTTGGTCTCAGTCGCAGGTCATGGGTCTTCCAACAGGACAACGATCCAAAACACACAGCCAAAAACACCCAAGAATGGCTGAGAGAAAAGCGTTGGACTATTCTAAAGTGGCCTTCCATGAGCCCGGATCTGAATCCCATTGAACATCTGTGGAAGGAGCTGAAACATGCCATTTGGAGAAGACACCCATCAAACCTGAGACAACTGGAGCAGTTTGCTCATGAGGAGTGGGCCAAAATACCTGTTGACAGCTGCAGAACGCTCATTGACAAATACAGAAATCGCTTAATTGCAGTGATTGCCTCAAAAGGTTGCGCAACAAAATATTAAGTTATGGGTACCATCATTTTTGTCCAGGCCTGTTTCATTAGTTTGTTTTTTTAAATAATTATGTTAATCAGCAATTCAAAAGTGATGATTATTGATTATTCAATTTTCAATAAATTTTTATTTATTGTTACTTTTGTAAGTTTCAAGTGATTTCAGTGAGAATTGTGGGTTTTTCCTTCTTTAACTGAGGGGTACCAACAATTGTGTCCACGTGTGTGTGTGTATATATATGTATATATATATATATATATATATATATATATATATATATATATATATATATATATATATATATATATATATATATATATATATATATATATATATATATATATATATATTATATATGCAGAATATCTAGAATAAAAACGAGCAGATTCTCACTTCCACCCTCTTGATCTCTCCCACGTCGGTTCCATAGCACACAAAATGCTCCATGCTGCCAGCTGCAAAGGATTTCTTCCCATCTGGCAGATCTAGCCACAGCCGGTCCGTCTCCAGGTCTCCAGGACCGATTATGATTATGTAGACCCTGGCGGTGGTGCTGGCATCGCGCTCCATCCCAGTGGACAGAGTGAAATGATAGGGGATGACTGGGAGTCACACAAGCATAAGTAATAATGTTGATTGAAAAAATAATTTCATCATTGGTTGTCTACAAAGATATGAGTTCAATAGGCCCTCTTGTAATATCTAAAAAAAGACACTTTTTACTGACATAAGGTATACTTGGAGATTTGTGCTATATATTTTTATTAGCGATTATAAATCATCATTATTGAGAACATAATAAGTTTTTTAGTTGAATGAAGTGAATGAAATTTAAAATTAGCAATGGTAAAGGTATATTTAGTTAAAACCTTGTTGATTAAAACAACCACAATCTTACATTCTGCTAGCATACCGGTAATGCTAAATATCATCTATGTAGGGTGCTACATCCCTTTGAGCAACAGATTGAACACAAACAGTGCAGCAACACATGTGGAGTAACAATGCAGCAATATTCAAAGACATTAACTTAACCTCTGCAATGGACTGATATTGGTGTCGCTCAACTCATTTATTTTCTTCATTTTATTTCATAGTTCTAATTTTGTTGAGAGGAAATATAAATATAGAGCCAATTTAATGTTACATTTTTTAGGTGATTTAATTTGGGGTTTAAAAGCTCATTACAGGGGGAACTCGTTTTTTGCTCCACACATACACTATTGTTCAAGGTCACAGTTGATTTACGAGCTCAATAGAGAGATTTTAAACATGAAAGCAGCAACAGCCGCACTGTGGCCAATTCCAGCAGACCGAAAAGAGCAGAGCAAGTACTTATTTTGGGGTCCATTCCATTATGTCTATACTATAGGCTAGTGTGATGATTTAATAAGTCATTTTGGGGATGGCTGCAATTCAAAGTATGACCACCACTGACAGAAAGTGTGTGAATACTGCGTGCACTACTGCTACCATAGATGGGAATTATTATTTTCCATTCATACTTGGCCCTTCTTCTACCACTGCCACCTTCTTCTTCTTCTTCTTCTTGTTTGCATTCCGGTCCAGCCCCATTTTAGCTTGAGCCATCTTCATGGAATTCGGATCGACGTTTCTTTCGCCTTCATAGCCCTAAAATGCAAATATTGGTGTAGTTAATGTGTTTTTGTTTGCCCCTTTTAGCCTGGCAAACCTTGACATAGAAGGTCCTTTCCAAGCGTTTGTCCTCCTTCTTCTTTGACAGCCAGCGCTCGCATAGGAACATGTAAACCTCCTCCGTGTCCACGTCCAGCACCTCCACCTGGTCCAGGTACCAATCGGCCCCCACCATGGCGTTGTCGTGACGGATTCGGATTTTAAACACTTGGCCAAGGTCCACTGCTTCAATGGTGAATTTGTCCACCTAAAAACCAGACGGCCTTAAAACGTGACGACAACTTTTTTGATGTTCTAATACCTCTCCTCTCTCAAACTTGTTCCGGTTGGTTTCCGATCTGGACAGTTTGCGCTCCCCCGTGTCTCCAAGGTCTCCATAGATGGTGAGGAAGACGTTGGCATCCGTTCCTGCTTTGTACATGTCACCAGTGCGCACGGACACCTGGTAGGTGTGAGCTGACATTGGAAGAGTTTTTCCAAAATTATGATAACTATGATTAACTACTTGATACATACTGGAGAATTTGGGGCGCAAACTCACTTTCCAGAGCATCCTCCACCTCGGTTTCGGTGCGCTTCAGAGTGCCTCCCCTGAGGAGTTTTTCTGTGATGATGTCAGACGGGACCAGTTCCCTCACCGTCTCCCCGTCATCCTCCGATTTAGCCAACCAGCGCTCACACGGGAAGATTGTCGTCTCTGAACCCTGTCGTTTACACGGCGCCCGAAAGTGTCATTAAATTTAAAAATTTGTTACGTTTTTTTGCTTTCGCTACCTTTCCTTTCCTCAGCAGGCGTCTGATCTCCACTCTGTCCAGGTGCCATCCAGGATTGGAGCCCCTGTTGTCGTGACCCACTCGGATCTTCTCTATGATGTCACCGACATCCTCCAACTGGCACACAGGACATAAAGTGGATATTGAAGAAAAAAAATATTCCAGCAACAACATTCCTCAGTCTGCCCAAAAGGACATGTTGGTCTGAATTTGATTCAGAATGTACCTCTAGCATGCACATACTAAATGAGCTACAGTAGGGCCCAATTCAGATGGAACCTACCTCTACTATGAACATGTCTTCAGCTCCCCTCTCAAAGTAGAGCCGCCTCTCTCGCTTGTTGACGCACAAATGCTTCTGCAGAGTGCACACTCCTTTCTGGCCATACAGAACGATGAACACATCCGCGTCTGTCCCCGCGCCAAACACGTCGCTGGTGTAGATCTTCAGCTCGTAGGGCACGACTGACAGGTCAAAAGACGATGGAGAAAGAGTTTGTCCTAGTGGCGCATACACTCACTGGCCACAAAGAAGGTATAACATTTATGAAATATTTATGAAAAATATTAGGGTATTGACTTGAACACTGAGAGTGGTTTTAAATTTTTGGCCCATTGGTGCATCGTAATAAGGTGACCAAAACTTTAGAAATACCTTGCTGTATGATGCAGTACAGCTCTATTCATTAAAACTTTGCTCTGAAGTGAACTAATTAGCACAGACGCAACACATGCATCCATCCATCCATGTTTTTTAGGGTTACTGACTTGATGGTGTATGTGCCAGCTGTCTACGGACAGTAGACGAGGGTTCCGCTGGACTGGTTGCCAGCCAATCATAGGGCAGACAGAGACAAACGGCCATTCACACTCAAAATCACACCTAAGGACAATTTGGCATGTCCAATACAGCTGCCATGCATGTTTTAGGAATGTTGGAGGAAACTGGCGCACGGGGAGAACATGCAAACTCCACACAGTAAAACCAGGGCAAAGCTGGAAATGAACCTGGGACGTCGGAACTGTGTCGAAGGACCTGATAACCACTCTCCCACTATGGCGCCTGAAGTAATACATTTTTTTTTTTCTAAATCCAATTTGCATGAATGACAATCTCTGATACATATAGTCCAAGAACTAGCATTAGAAAGTGAATATTTACATGAACTGGAGCTCTATAAAAGGGAGGGTGGAGGAGGAGTGCGGTCCACATTTGTGGGATTTGTTAAATTGCAATTGTAATAACAATTTACAGTAGCTCAATAAGCCGTCCAATGTACATATATATCTGTGGTCATTCGAATTAAGAGTAAATGAATTGTTTAAAAAGAAAAACTGAATCAGATTTTTTTTTCTAAATCTAAAAGATGTGCCTCACTGAAAGAATCATTCCCATGCAGTCAGTACCAGAACCTCTGCGGCTGTACACTCACATGGCGTGTACAGCTCAGTCTGTAACTCGGCTGGATAAAGATCCCTCACTAAGGCGCCGTCGTCCTCTCCCCTGTCCAACCAGCGCCCGCATGGAAAGCGCAGCCTCAGCCCCTGGGAGGGGGCGTCGATCTCCACCCAGTCCAAGAACCATCCGGGTGATCCCCCTGCACAGAGTAGAACAGAAAGCCCTGATCTGTTGACTATTCTCACTTATCATCACACAACATTTTTGTTTCTCCGCACCTGAGTTGTCGTGACCGATTCGAAGCTTTTCCAGCTCACCCAAGTCCACCGCCTCTACGGTGAACTCGTTTATTGCACCCTGCTCAAATTTGTTCTTGTAGTTCTTACAGGCCTTCAGGTTGATGATACCTATCGATACCAAGCAAACCTCAGATGCACGAGAGTGGAAATAACAACAAACTGGCATGCTGACAACTTGTCTTACCCGTGTCGTCGCTCTCGCCAAATAATATGGCAAAGACGTTCGCGTCAGTTCCCGAGTACTTTTTTTCTCCAGTTTTCACTTTTATATTGTATGTAGTAGACATAGCTAAAAAAGAAATGAAAGCTCTCAGTATTTTGATATTTCATATAAAACGTGAATCATTACAAATGACACCACAATTAAGTAGAATCCCCTTGCCCACAAAAGGCAATTCAGAGAGGCTATACAAAACTGTTTTTTAAAAATATAGAAGATATAAAAACACCCTTTTTTCAACATAATGTAAATGTTAGGGCTGTGCCAAAAAATCGATTCAAACAAAAATCCAGATTCTTATTTACTGCAATTTAAACTGATGTCAAATGTCCTAAAATCGATATTACAGGCAAAAAGAAATCGATCTGCTTCCCATCGGCTTCCATACTTCGCCTGAGGCGACTGTGTCACAACATCACCATGCAGCCCGTTCTGGAAAGTCAAGTTCGCGTGGCAGGACTCTCTAAAATAACCTATAGAAGAAGTTTCTAAAGTTCTATGTTCTTCTACAAATAAGGACTACAGCCCTATTGCTTTGACCCGTGTAATTATGAACGTGTTTTGAAAGAGTTATTGTAAATGAACTTAAGTCGGAGGTGGCTATCCATCTTGACCCATTACAATTTGTGTACAGGCCTGGGCGTTGTACCTAGGATGCTGTTGTCGGCATCACTCATCTTATTAGCAAATAGGAACCAAAAGCGTACGCTCGTGTTCTCTTCGCTGATTTCGGCGCTGCATTTGACACTCTGTGCCCTCAGTTACTTGCCAAAAAGTTAGTCAATATGAATGTCAATCCTTTTATTGTTAAATGGTTTTATTCGCTGCTGTGGTCCATGCACTTTTCCCAAGACAAATGTCCCCCTGGGAACAATATGTATCTTATACTGCTGCAGACAGCAGAGCCACGGCTCATACACGATATCATCCCGCTCTACAAAGAGACTAAAAGAAAAGTCAACAGTGCCTTGATTGAAATAAGAAGAATATGTGACGCATGTACTGTACATCAAAAGCAACATGTACCCTCTTTTCACGTTTTACAAACTCAAGTGACTTGCGAAAGTCCCACGGCCGCGAATGTGAATTCAACATTTCAGTTCGTTGCTAACAAATGGGCTTTGACCGTGACAGATTAATTCATTACATTAAATAAGTAGAGGGTGTCCTACAAGTCCGTACAATCTGTCCTATGAGACACCATTGTTTTTCGAAATGTTTGAATAAAAAGATTTTTAAAAAAAAGTGTACAGTGGCATTTGGCACACCCTGTATATTGAAAACGACAAAAGCATTTTAAATAGAATCTGCCATGTAGCATGGGAACGCTGCAACATTGAATAAATACTTAAACAAAGCCCTCTTTTATCTTTCCTTTCTTTATCACATGAAGCAGCATTGTAAATGTGTTACCTTTCTGCTCAAGCCCCAGAGTGGTGCTGCCTCCCTCCTCATCCTCATCCTTCTTCATGAAGGCCTCATCCACAGGGACCAGCTCTCTGGCTATCTGGCCATCGTCCTCATCCACGGCCAGCCAGCGGTTACACGGGAAGTAGTACCTGAACGCCCACAAAGAGGCACAGATTAAAGACCCTAAATGGCTGAATTAAGTTGGGGCAAGTTTCACCCACGTTGTATCATCTTTTGTGTCCACTATCTCCACACGATCCAGATACCACGATGAATATGATCTGGTGTTGTCGTGACGGATCCGAAGCTTCCTCAGAGGGCCCAAATCAATTGCTGTCACAATGAACACGTCCTCCTGCGACATAAAGCCATATAATTGAACTTGCTGTTAATGTTGAGGCAACCGTGCTCCATTCAGCATGTGCGCTCAGCTGTCGAAAGTGTTGGAATTTCTTTTTCTTGCCTCATATAAAACTAAACTAGACTAAATCTTACGGCGGCTGAACAGGATGGTGGACGGAACTACCCAAAGTCGTTTTCAATGACCTCACCAAACTCTTTCCACACCTGAATTTTTGTCTCATCCATCAGGGTGAACCCCAATGTACAGTGGGCAACTCCAGAGTGGAGGAGAGTAAAACCCCTCTCGAGAGGACTGGTACCAGAACCCAAGCTGTATGTGGAGGCGTGTCGGACTATGTCTGTTCTTAACTTGTCTGCCTCACACACCACAGATCAGGCTCCGTCCCTGCCGGAGAAGTGAAATTGCCCGTCCCAAGACCAAGCTTCTGCAGCCGCCTTGGTCTCCACCTTCCGTTTCCGCCCAGATCACATGGCACTCGACCACCGCTCACAAGTGGTGAGCCGATGGGAAGGGGGAACTTTTCGGGCTGTGCCTGGCTGGGTCTCATGGGTGCAGGCCCGGCCACAAGGAGCTCGCGAGCGAGCCCAAATCCCAGGCCTACTTTCAGAGGGGGGCCTGGTGACCCGCATCCAAGCAAGGGAAAGTGTCATCCAATATTGTCAGTTTAAAAAAAAAAAAAAAAATGCTTTGCATTGGTTACAAGGTGCTTGGCTGAAAAAAATTCACATGGGACACGCCATTAAAGAAGGTTGAGAACCACTGCTTTCGATAATGGATATATAAATTGCGAACGTATCTAATATTGCTGTTCGTCTAATTATTTTCAATACAAAAACATGCTTGAAGACCTCACGCAAATCCAATATGCGATAGACAAGAAATAAACAAAGTGTAGTTGCACAATGACATGATTTATGAGCCGGCAATGCCAGGTGTAACGCCAGACTCAATAATTCATAAGTTGGATTCAAGTAATGAGCAAAAGTAGGACAGGCTTAATGACATAGTCACAGTTTGCCTCTTTGTAATCGTATCATTGCTGGGGTCGTGTTTATTTGCTTGTGGAGATCAAACGCTGTTTAATTAGCAGCTCAGACAACAATCTGAGAAAGACATCCCGGTGAGAAGACGTACCTCGCCTCGTTCGAATTTGTTGAGGTTGTCGGAGTTCTTGAGACAACGCTCTCCAGTGTCTCCATTCTCGCCGTAAATATTAATGAAGACGTCTGCGTCGCTCCCGGCTCCCAGCATGTCACCCGTGAAGACGCACACTTCGTAGGTGTTGACTGCAAGACAAAAGAAGGGATGAATTACTAAACCCTCATTACCCTTCTGTCCTACATTATAGGCTGGAAACAGTGTCATATCGAGTCAGCAGTTCCTTCCGTACAATAACACAGCATATGTATGGCTAAAATACTATAGTAATATAGTCTTCAATTTGAGGCTGAAATGACACCATCATACAGCACACCAATCAGACACAACCTATAAAAGGGAAGCTAACCAAAAAATGTACCTTTACAATCATATATTCGATGTAGTGAAAACACAGTTTTCTTTTTAATAATGCATTTGTGGAGTATGGATGAAACAGCAAAATTGATCCATCCACTCAAGTGACATCACAGCTGTTTTACCTTCCAGTTCTTCTGCTCCGTCAGGCAGCAGTTCCACCTGTAGCTCGCCATCCTCCTCTCCGTCGGCCAACCACCGCGAGCAGGGGAAACGATACGTCACCAGCACTTCCTGCATTTCTTCTTCAACTTCCTCCTCCTCCTCCTCATTCTCATCCTTCTTCTTTTTCTTTTTCTTCTTCTTGTCGTCCTTTTTTTTCTCCTTGGGCACCATAGCCATTGTGATGTGCTTGACCTCCACCGCCTCCAGGAACCAACCGGGTCCGACGCCCGAGCCATCGTGGCCAATGCGGATCTTGAACACCTTTCCCACATCTTTGGCCTCGATCTTGAGAAGCGTCAGTGATAAAAGTAGTCATTTCTTAAATTTTCAAGCTAAAGTGCCAAAAAGTACAAACTTTCAGCTGAGGTAAAAGTACTGAAAAATGTGTTTCGGGGCACGGTTGGTCATTGGGGGTCCAGAGAAAACCCACTCAAGTCAGTCGGTGAACTGCACTGACAAGTTTTATTCTTACCTCAATGCAAGGTTTATTGAAATTGATTATTATCTGTCACAATTGGTTATCCGTCACTAGCTGCACAATTATCAGGGGTATCAGGTTTACGGATGAATTGCATTATTTATAAGCAAAGTTAAAGCATTTTTTTAAAATAGCATTTATCAAATTTTTAGTCTATAATTTCATGCTCTCTGTGTACCGATTTGGTTTGTTTTTATGCATCGGACTTGTGCTTGAGTTGTTAGGGGTTGGACACTGATTGGCTGTCATTGCGTGCGGCATAATTTGATGGGCTCCTGTTGTGGGTGGACGGCAAGTTCAGGAGCAGAAGAAAAACTAAAAAATTGGACAGCATTTGAGATGTCCAACCTATGAAAAGGTAAGAGGGATCATAATCAATTAGGCATTTAAATAAATGTTTGAATACAATTTTTGATTAAGATCAATAACTTAAGTAATTTATCCAGCAATCAGTATCCGAAATGTGGTTTAACTTTATTGGGCTTTGTTTACATAATAATTGCTTCATCTTCTTCCAAGGTTGGAAAAAGTAACATGCGTATTTTGACATGCAAGCATTAGAATCTACTGATCTGTTTTCAATTGTAAGTAGGAAAAAAAGTCAAAAGTGGACAAAGAAATAAATAGTTAACAAAGTACCCTCAAAATGTACAGTAATCAATCGTGTGTGCTTTGTTATTTCCCACCACTGCGTTAATGCCATGTTTTTAAGCCCAGGCTACCTTGAATATGTCTGTGGACCTCCTCTCAAAGTTGTTGGACCTGCTGTCAAGCTCGATGACCTCTGTTTTCCCTTTGTCGCCATAGATTTGGATGAATACTTTGGCATTGGTGCCGGCAAACATCTCATCTCCAGTCACTACAGTCAACTCGTAGTTTATCACTGAAAACCAAAAAAGACCAATTCCAACAATTTCTAGCTGATTCTTCAACACATAACTATTAGGCTATACACTACTCAATCTTAGGAGGGATTTTTGTGGGGTCACAATGTAACTGGCATTGTAAGGATTTAGTTTGCCTGCAAGAGAATGTATGACAAATAACAAACTAATATAACAAGTCAGTGTTTTTGTTTTCAGAAGTGTAAATCCCCAAAGTAATGTAAATATGTTGCATACATTGCTGCATGTCCAAAATCTCGCTGGGGTAAATCTCCACCTCGGTCTTGCCGTCAGCTTCCCCCTTGGACAGCCAGCGATGGCATGGGAACATGTAGTGCGTTCCAGTCAGAGGGACCAAGATCTGAACGCTGTCCAAAAACCAGCCGGCCCGCATGCCCTCGTTGTTATGGCCGATCATCATGCGGTTGATCTAGAGCGAGAGACAAAACAAAAGGCTGTATTTTGGCATTCCGTGGTTGGGCATTGCCAATATTTCAGAGGCGGTGCTTCATGGTGGTAAGAGGTAGTCACCCTTTGTCACTCTATAGCCACCCCACACCACATCCATGCATGATTCTTATACTCTTGAACGATTGCAAGTTATTTATATTAACCGCATGTTTACGCTTAAATGTATTTAAGAAAAGGCAGTTATTTCATGAAACCCCAACAGTGCATGTGTATGCCACCCCCGCCCAACCCTCGTGAGGTGTTGTGACACACTGGCAACCCCACAGAAACGTTTCTGGGAATGCACCTGTCCAATATCGGAGGTTTCCACGGTGAAGATGTCAATGCGGCCCGTCTCAAAGTAGTTACTCAGGTTGTTGTCAGAGACCACCAGCATCATTTTACTGGTGTCACCTTTGTCCCCGTAGAGTTTGACATAGACCGTGGAGTCGGAACTGCCCCCGGGGATGTTGCCCGTCTTGACTGCGATGTGATAGCCGACATCTGGAGCATACGCACAAACGCGTGGGTGTCAAAACAGCGCGCACACATCGAACTATGCAAAATGTTGACTTTCTTACTGTAAAGACGTCGCCCGTCTGCGAATGGGACTAACTCCCGAACGATCTGTCCGTCATCTTCACTGCGATCTAGCCATCTGAACAAGGTATGAAAAGCGTTGTAACAGCAATGTTTGTTTGGATCCACCTGATTGTACCTCTCACCTGTTGCAAGGAAACTCAATGGCGCTTGCCTCGGCTTGTCCTTCCTCTCTCACGATGACTTTTTCAAGAAACCAGCCGCAGCCACCGCCTTTGCCGTCGTGGCCAATCCTCAACCTACGAATTTTACCGATGGCGACGGCCTCAACGATGAACTCGTCCAGCTGAAGATGGCACAGCACAACAGCACCATCGACACTAACTTACAGTGGCTCATTTGAGACAGGAACACTCAAAAGAAAGCCAAAGAAGAAGCTGTGAAATCTGCAGTAGATCATGATCTGTTTGTCAATTGCAAAGGAACATTGTCAGATGAATGGCCTATCACTGGTCTGGTCACAAATCATTTATTCTCAAAGGCGAAAGAGGAATTTCAGGAGAATTTTCCTGGAGAGATTAAAGCAAAATGAGTGAAACATGGGAACACACCGTCTCTTCGTTTGGTCAATTCTGGATGGATAGACTCAAAATATTTGGACAATCTTGTCTGGACTGGCTTCCTTAATTGTGTCGTAAGTATAATAAAAGGACAACATAAAGATTTTAAAACAAAGCATTTTAGCCACTGAAACAAACAAACTTGATCTACCCAGGGATCTGAATTTACTCACGTTTCCCTTCTCAAACTTGTTGATATTATTTTTGCAGTTGACCAGCGCTCGATCGCCCGTGTCACCGTGCTCGCCCATCAGATTTAGAAAAACAGAAGCGTCCGTACCGCTGCCGCCGACGGTCCCAGTGCAAACAGTCACTCTGTATTTTATCACTGTAAAAAAACACATCCATCCGTGAGTTGGACACCTGTTCATTATGATATTCATGACTATTATAGACTGAATACATACAAGGTAATGGCTGAGCTATTTGTCGGCCCATGGCAGGAAGCTCTCTCACCACCTCATTATCGTCTTCATTAGTGTCCAACCAACGCTCACAAGGAAAATTGTATTTATCCTTTGTTAATGTTTTCATCAGAGTTGCCTAATTAGAGAAAAACAACATGTGGATGCAAAATGTGTTAACAGATAGCAAAAATGATTCCCTGAGTGTCAGCTTTGTGTGAATAAATGAGAAGGTAATAGTTTCACTTTGTCTTATATGCTTTTTCATTATGTCACATTTTATTATTCCGTTCATTAAATGTTAGTCAAGCTTCACCTTACTCAGATGCCATCCTGCAAAAGGATTTCTCTTTTGATGCCAGAGGCGGAGTTTGTTCAGAATTCCCAAATCAGGCAGTTCAATCTGGGGCAGAGATGCTGTGATGTTTTTTTATGAGGCAAAAAGTTCGTGTGTATTCTTGATGGTTGCGTGAAAAACCCTTACCATGAACCTGTCCACTTGCCCTCTCTCAAAATTGTCTGTTTTGTTGTCAAGTTTGATCTCATCCGACTTGCCCTTGTTTCCATACACCTGGATATAAATATCTGCGTCGCTTCCGGCATTGGGCAGATCGGACGTCCAGATCCACAAGGACCAAGGATGCTCTGAGGGAGAACCACATTTTGTCTGACTTGAGCGCATCCTTTACACTAGGTAAAAACCTATTTTTGTCATAAGATTTTACAAACTTTTTTGTCTTCTCTGCCTGAGTGAGACCATCTCATAGAGTTCCCGCTCAATAAGTCCATCCCCTTCTTTCTCATCCAGCCACTTAGAGCACGGGAAGGTCTGCTCTATGCCCGTGAATGGACAGTACACCACCACCTGATAAAATTGAGCTGTGATTGAGAAGCTCACACTTCATTTCATGTTTGTGGCCGTTTCTTACCTTCTCACAGAACCAGCCGGCACTGACCCCGTCGTTATCATGTCCAATGGTCACCCTGCTGAGGGGGCTGAGAAGGGCGGAGATTTCAATGTTGAATATGTCCGTCAGGCCACGCTCAAATTTGCCTCCTTCCAGAAATACCTGAGCACAGAGTAAAAAGAGCTCTTTTTATTTTTAAACAAAACCCAGGTAGTGACAAAGACCGTAGGAGCATAATTTACTAACCTTGCCGCTATTCTTGGAGCCTTTGCTGCCGTGCATCACTATGTGGATTTTGGAGTTGGTGCCAGCTCCCCGGATGTTTCCGGTTACAATTTGGACATTGTACACGATCCCTAAGACGAATCGTTACATGTGAGACTGCCTGTTGTGTCGCTATGGTTCACAAGACCGACAGCGACAATGATAAATAATTACTTAATGAAGAATCAGAATCAAGCCTTCTCGCGGTAAGATAAAACATTTGTTATTGAATGGAAAAAAAAATCTCACCTGTGGGTTGGCTCCCTCCCACCAAAATGTCTCTCTGTATCTTGCCATCGTCCTCATCGATGGCAAACCATCGATTGACAGGAAATTCGTATACTAGTTTGTTTCCCAGATCATCCACGATCACCTTAAAAACAATAAAGTCGCACCATTGTTATTGGTGCACATCTTAGAGTGAGCGTTGGATTTGGAATTAATAATTGATGTGAAAAATGACTTTGTTTCACCAGGCATATAAAAAATTTACCTTCAGCAATACTTGAGAGCAATGGTGAATATCTCAAGGCACAGTTCTGACTTTTGGATAAAGGGAGCTGACATGATGTTGACTTAGCTTTGGTGTCAGTCAACTTGTCTGTCTGTTTGATGGAAGGTAATCCCTTAATGGGCAAGGGTTTCCCTTTACATGTTGGCTAGGGTGACATTATGTGCAGCCGACCTCTGTGAGTATGCATGGATGCTATGAGCTCATCTCATTGTATGTGTGACCCAGTATTGAATGGAAATAAGAGGATCACAATCCTTAAGTACCTCTACACAGGCAGAGTGAAGTGCAGTAAGTGCACCGATTTTTCTATGATCAAAAATCTTTTTCTTCGACTACTTTAATATCCATTGATCCATTTCCTTAACCACCGGTCCTCAAGGGGTTGTGGGCTTGCTGGTGCCTATCCCAGCTGTCTTCGGGCAGTAGGCGGGGTACACCCAGAACTGGTTGCCAGCCAATTACACTATGAACGACCACTCACGATCGCAAACGCACCTAAGAGCAATTTGGAGGGTCACAGATATGTTACCGCGCATGTTTTTGCGAAGGTAGGAGGAAACTGGAGTACACATGGAGAAAACACAAGCTCCACAAAGCCGGAAGCGAACCGGGGACCTCACTACTGTGAGGCGGATGTGCTAACCACTCTTACACCATGCCATTTTATTACTTGGTTTAATTATTTATCTTTGATAATTTGAAGAATTTATTTATTTGTCTGTTTATTTATTTGTTTGTTTGTTCTACCTTGTCTACAAACCATCCAGCTGAAGAGCCTTTGTTATTATGGCCGATAGTGATCTTCCTCACTTTCCCCAAGTTAGGTGCTTCAATGGTGAATTTGTCCTCTGTGCCCTTTTCAAAGTTGTTTTTGTCTGTGTTTAGTAGCCGTTCCCCTAAAACAAGCAAACTGATTTGAAAATTAAATCCTCTAGACAATATTTGGAGTAGATTACACTTGAGTTTGTTTGTTTTATATATATATATATATATATATATATATATATATATATATATATATATATATATATTCATACACACTGAACATTCAAAATATGTATGAAATCTTTGCTTTTGATTCATTTTTCCGTACCTGTATCTCCAAATTCTCCAAAGATATTAATGAAGACATCCGCATCTGTTCCACTACCTTTTATATCTGCAGTGAACACGTTGACCATATACTTATTATCTATAAAATGAACATAACATTACAAAATATTATAATTATTATTTCAACTGAATTATTACATTAAAAAAAAAAAAAAACCTTCAGTGTTTCATACATTTGGGCATGTCCATGGCGTCCGCCGTGCCCAGTAAATCTCGTACAAAAAGGCGGTCTCCTTCGGTTTTACTCAGCCAGTTGTTACAAGCAAAGTAGTACCTCAGGTGAGGCCTGATCACATCAGTCACCACCACCCTGTCCAAGAACCAGCTAGCGTTCAGGCCGGTGTTGTCGTGCTCAATCCTATAGTCAAACAAAACAGAACTTAAAATTCAAATGAAAATAAAATTAGACAAGAACTAAAAATTTGGTCTTTTTTTTTTTTTACCGTATCTTCTTCAAGGGGCCAACATTATGCGTTCTTATTCTAAACACATCTGTTTTAGCTCTCTCAAATGCAGTGCGGCTCCTATAAAAACGTCAAAATGATCAGCATAAAACAAATGATTAGCAACCACCAAACAAAAATGATGACAAATCATGCCAATCAAGCATGGACAAAAATTCACTAAAATGTCACCTCACAAAACAAACATACCTTTTCTCTGTGCTGTTAGGATAAAACGGAAAAAGGGCACAATTTAGTTAATGAAAATGAATAGCTATCTTAGCTATCTTGAGTTAAAGTGGTTCATAATCAAGGTATAAATAATATATTTTGTACCACATGGTAACATGTATAAATCAGTTAAATTTCCCTTTCCAAGAGAAACTCACTTGCTGGCCAGATGGACTTTGGGAGTGATGCCGAATTCTCCAAAGAGAGTGACAAACACATTTGCATCTGTGCCTGCCCCTCTCTCATCGCCTGTGATGGTCACCACTTCATATACTGGGGGGGTTGAACAAACAAAAATGTGTGTGCTTTAGAAAGTACATCATCTAAAAAAAAAAATCATTGTTAAGGTGTGCCTTCTACCTCTACCTGTGTAGAGTTTAGTACTGTTTTATTTGGTCCTGTTTCTTGTGTTTTGCTCTCATTGCCTTGCAGTGTGACTTGCTAGCTTTCTCAGAAAAAAAGCGGTTGTGTCATCAATCTAATACGCTTCCAGTAGTTTAAGACAGGGTTTCTCAAATGTTTGGAGTCAAGAACCCCTTTTAAAAAGCACATTTTCCAAGGACACCCATTGCAAATGTTTGCGGAAACAAAAAACAAAAAAAAACATTATTTAAGCCAAATGATAAATCAGACAAAAATGCCATGCCATTTTTTGCCATGTGAAGTGTCATAGCAATAAAATAGGGATTGGCATCTTATTTATTTTATTTTATTTTATTTAAGGCACTTTGATGGACTTGTTTATTTTTTCAGTATTAGTCTAACCTGTAACCTGTAAAAGATGCTCTAAAAAGTACCAAAGTGGTTTAAAGTTTACTTATATTTTTTTTTCTTTGGTTAATGTTAAAAAGGTACAGTTTTACGTATGCTTATAACATTTTTATCGATACTAAACTTATTTATAGTCAACGCAGCAAGTGTGAAAGGTCTTCTCTTTCCCAAGGGGGCTTTGCAAAATATAATTGAGAAGCACTGCATTAGGAAATGCACAAAAATTACAGCATTTATTCTGAAATATTAGCAGTGAATTTTAGCATGTCCCTTTCATTTAGTCAGTCTTTCTCAAATTGTGGGGTGGGCTCCCTGGAGAACCACGATAGATGAACAAAGATACATTATTTGTAGTAAATAATCATTTTTGGACCAACTGAGTGAAATTGGTGCCGAAAGTCTATCTATTTTTCTCAGAGGAACGTTGCCAAGGGCACAGCGCGCCAAAACAAGATAGCCATACAGTATGCTCTCCATCACTTCTTTGATAACATCTAATTGTCTCTCCATTAATGGTGCTTGGTTCTAAAATTGGTGTCATGTCAAGAACATACCTTTTTTTTTGTGGTACTCATCTTCATAGTTCTCCACCAGTTCTGCCTGGTAATTGCGGAGCTCACTCTCATAGATTTCCACGTAATTTTCCACCTTCTTTTTCTTCCCTTTTGTCTTCTTGCTGTCCTCATCGCTGTTCACAGATGCTTTCTTCTTCTTGTCTTTCTTCTTCTTCTTCCCTTCCTCCTCATCCCCGGTTGCTTGTTCTTCCTCTTTCTCTGAGTCCTTCTTGGACTTTTTATCCTTTGAGCTCGTCTTGTCTTTCGAAGGCTGACTTGATGCTTTCTTAGTGGTTGCAATCACATCAGGAAGATTGCCTGCTTTCTTTTTGCCCTTGTGGTTGTTGTCTTCATCATCAGAGCTCTGTGACTGATCGCTGAGATCCTCCCTGCTCACTGCTTTGCTTTTCTTCTTCTTAGCTTTGTCTT